>NC_053025.1:99641548-99924045 GCF_003073215.2 Triticum urartu | reverse complement strand
TTAGTGTTCTAAGTAGTTTGAATGCTTGCTATGGCCTCTATGTATCCCTATGAGTAGTTGGTATCATTTTTGTGAAGTTTGTTGAGAAAATTTTGTGGGCTAATAAATTTCAGAATTTTGTTCATAGGAAAATCATGAATATCTTTAGGAAGTTTGGCTCCAAGAAGAACTCCAAGGGTGTTATTGGGGAGTCATCTGATAGTGATCTCCATCCTCAGAGGTTGGCGGAGGTACGACCGTGTGAATGGCCACACACCCCGTTCCTGGAAGAGTATGGAATCCTTCAGGAGTTCATGCAATATGCTGCGAATGACGGCCTCACCAACTTCATCGCAGATGAGTGTGAACAGCACCAAATCCTCACAAACATTTTTGTTCAGAGCTTTACTTTCCTACCTAGGAATAATCCTCCCGAAGTTAGCTTTGATTTATATGCTGAAAACCATCAGATACCACTTACTGAATTTTGTAACATATGCATGATCCCCTCTGATGGGAGCTTGGCCGAGCCTAGGCCGGCTGGGTTTGAGGCATTTTATCTCACTTTGAAAGTGGGAGATGAGAGCGGGGTGTCAGCTACCACTGCCGTTGGTTTGCATTTTCCTGTTGTTCATTACTTTGCACTTTTCATTGCAAAATGCTTGCTCGCTAGGGAGAAGATGGGAGCGCTCAGCTCACCAGACCTTGCTGTTTTGCGTCGTGCACTAGAGGGCGACAACACTTATAGCTTGGGAGCTATTGTGGCTCGTTGCCTCCATCTTAATAAATCTCAGGGTAAAATCCATGGTGGGATTTATGCTACTCGCTTGGCGGCCCACTTTAATGTTGGGATACGCCCTCATGATTACCCTTTAACCAAGGTTTACCTAGACGGTGAAGCCATGGAGCATCATCATTTTCTTGCACGAGATTATCCTGACATTCCTATTCCTTATAACTTGGTCTTTAGCGTTGAAACTCGTGATATTATTCCGTTGCCTGCCCCTGCTTTGTTTGATTCTGTTGCCAGGGGTGGATATAAGATCATGCCTGCAGACATCATCGCCTACCGGAACGCTCAGGCTGTTGCGGAGGCAACACAGGAGGAGCCTCCACAGTGGGATCAGTGGATGCCTGCTCCTCAGTACCCCTACTACCATCTAGATTACTGATTGACCACCAAGTTAGGCCAAAAGCCTAAGCTTGGGGGAGTACGTGTTTCTCACCAACATTACATTCATGTCCACTTATTCATCTTGTCGGTGTTCACACTTTTTCATTGTATCATCCATGCTTTAATTTTTTTTCTTGCTTTCTTCTTGTGTGTTTGAAAAACTTTAGAAAAACAAAAAAAATTAGTTGTAGTTAGTTTACTTTCTATGCATGCTTAGCTGTAATATTAAAAAGAAAACCCAAAAACATTTCCTTGTTCTTCTTTTTCTTGTTGGGAGTTTTCCCATGTAAATAGTTTTCTCGTTTTTGCTTTTCCCTTTTATTTACTTGTTCAGGAAAACCAAAAACTCCAAAAATATTTTAGTGTGTTTCTCTGAATTTCTTTCCTTTTTATTCGAGTTGTACCAAGGAGAAGACCACGATGAAAATGTTGAGTGCCTCTCATATGAATAATTGTTAAACTAATAAAGAGCCCATTTTTCCTTGTCTTCTCCTGTTGAATAAAATGTTTGCAGATTCCAGCTTAGTCCATGGCACTCTTGCACTATTATTATTTTCACAGCATTCGGTCGTGCAAGTGAAAGGCAATAATGACGATATTCAATGAACTGGCCGTGGCAGAGAGAAACTGTTATGAACTCGACTTATTTTGTTTGTGTAAATATGTTTAACCTAGTATCCATGATTCAGCCCATTATGATTAAACATGTTTGCAATGGCAATTAGAGATTATAGTTTCTCATGCCATGCATAAGTAGCTGGGAGTGGATAATGATTTATCTTGGATATCAACATTGCGTTAAAATGATTGTGATGTAGTATGATGATATGGTATCCTCCTCTGAATGTTCGAGTGGCTTGACTTGGCACATGTTCATGCATGTAGTTGAATCAAAACCAACATAGCCTCTCTGATATTTATGTTCATGGTGATCATATCCTACTCATGCTAGTGTCCAATGTTACTTATGCATAATGCATGATCATGATCGTTGTTGCTCTCTAGCTAGCCGCTTCTCAATCTAATTGCTAGCCTTCGCCTGTACTAAGTGGGGATTCTGCTTGTACATCAAAAACCCTGAACCCAAAGTTATTCCAGATGAGTCCACCATATCTACCTATATGCGGTATTACCCTGTCATGCTAAGTAAATTTGCATGTGCCACCTCTAAAAACTTCTAAAAAATATCCTTTTTGTGTGCCTAGATCGTTCATGGAACAACAGGAGGTGGTCGGTATCTTCCATGCTAAGAGGGTTATTTTCAGGTCGAGTGTTTATTCACCCGCCATCGCACGAGAAAATGGCGGTAATAGGGATGCCCAGTCCCAAACTGCAAAATACAAAAAGAGTTAATCACTCGAATAATCAAACAAAAACTCCCAATGGAGTCAAAACCTTTATTTTTATCGCTTGGGAACCGCCACTAGCTTGTTTAGCATGGGAGATATTGATAACTAATGGTCGTGAAGTAAATGAGAAGGGTGCATATCTAAAAATATCATTTATCTGTGTTTTAAAACTTGATCTCTGGCACCTCTGCAAATCACCACTTTCCTCTGCGAAGGGACCATCTATTTACTTTTACGTTGTGTCATCACCTTCTAAAACAAGCGCTAGAACCTGAGAGCACAACTGTCATGACTTATGCATTGTGTGTAGCTAATGTTGGGTGCATCATTACTGGATCTTTTCTACCATGAATTACAATGTTTAGTCGCTGCTTGGACTTTGGAGGTGCTCTACATTTATGTTTTGTGGTCTCAGAAAGGGCTAGCGAGATACCACTATTGTCATACGTGCTCTACATTCCTGTTATTGCTCGCTAGCTGATTATGTCATTGATATGAGTTAATATAATCTTTAAGAGTTACTGTCGGCATGGTTAGTTATAATGTTGTCTGAAAACCTGGGTGCTGTTTAAGTTTATTTATGCAGACAAGAGCAAAAGAGTTCATAAAAGTTTTCCTTTTTCACTTTCAGCTTATTAATTGAATTGCTTGAGGACAAGCAAAGGTTTAAGCTTGGGGGAGTTGATACGTCTCCAACGTATCTACTTTTCCTAACGCTTTTCCTCTTGTTTTGGACTCTAATTTTCATGATTTGAATGAAACTAACCTCGGACTGACGCTGTTTTCAGCAGTACTACCATGGTGTTGTTTTTGTGCAGAAATAAAAGTTCTCAGAATGGAATTAAACTCTGCGAGGAATTTTTCTATAATATATAAGAATTTCTGGAGCCAAGACCTACCAAAGGGGGGCAACTGGGTGGGCACAACCCACCAGGGTGCACCCCGCTCACCAGGCGCGCCCAGGTGGGTTGTCCCCACCTAGTTGCCCCCCAGAACCTGAAACCGACGCTATAAAATCCTATTTTTCGAGAAAAAAATCAGGGGGAAAGAATTATCGCGATCCACGAGATGAAGTCGCCGTCACCTCCTGTTCTTTGTCGAGAGTCCAGATCTGGAGTCCGTTTGGGGCTCCGGAGAGGGGTATCTTCGTTCTTTGTCATAACCAATCCTTCTCCATCGCCAATTCCATGATGCTCCCCACCAGGAGTGAGTTTTGTTAGGGCTTGATCTCCAGTATCCACTATGTTCTTAGATTGATGTTGCTATGACTTTGCCATGCTTAATGCTTGTCACTTTGGGCCCGGGTGCCATGATTTCAGACCTGAACCGTTTATGTTATCACAATTATATCCACATTCTAGATCCGATCTTCCAAGTTATAGTCACCAACTACGTGTTATGATCCAACAACCCCAAAGTGATAATTGCCGGGCTCGCTCCCGGTGATGACCATAGTTTAAGGAGTTCATGTATTCACCGTGTGCTAATGCTTTGTCCCGGTTCTCTATTAAAAGGAGGCCTTAATATCCCTTAGTTTCCAATAGGACCCCACTGCCATGGGAGGGTAGGACAAAAGATGTCATGCAAGTTCTTTCCGTAAGCACGTATGACTATTTACGGAATACATGCCTACATTATATCGATGAAGTGGAGCTAGTGTCGTATCGCCCTAGGTTATAACTGTCTCATGATGAATATCATCCAACAAGTTGATACGTCTCCATCATATCTACTTCTCCAAACACTTTTGACCTTGTTTTTGACTCTAACTTGCATGATTTGAACGGAACTAACCCGGACTGACGCTGTTTTCAGCAGAATTGCCATGGTGTTATTTTTGTGCAGAAATAAAAGTTCTCGGAATGACCTGAAACTTCACGGAGAATATTTTTGGAATATATAAAAAATATTGGCGAAATAATCAATGTCAGGGGGCCCACACCCTGTCGACGAGGGTGGGGGGCGCCCCCCTGTCTCATGGGCCCCCTAAGGCTCCACCGACCTCAATTCCAACTCTATATATTCACGTTCGGGGAGAAAAAAAATCAGAGAGAAGGATTCATCACGTTTTACGATACGAAGATGCCGCCCAGCCCTAATCTCTCTTAGGAGGGCTGATCTGGAGTCCGTTCGGGGCTCCGGAGAGGGGAATCCGTCGCCATCGTCATCATCAACCTTCCTCCATCACCAATTTCATGATGCTCACCGCCGTGCGTGAGTAATTCCATCATAGGCTTGCTGGACGGTGATGGGTTGGATGAGATTTATCATGTAATTGAGTTAGTTTTGTTAGGGTGTGATCCCTAGTATCCATTATGTTCTAAGATTGATGTTGCTATGACTTTGCTATGCTTAATGCTTGTCACTAGGGCCCGAGTGCCATGATTTTAGATCTGAACCTATTATGTTTCCCTGAATATATGTGAGTTCTTGATCATATTTTGCAGGTCAATAGTCACCTACTATGTGTTATGATCCGTTAACCCCGAAGTGGCAATAATCGGGACAATTACCGGTGATGACTATAGTTTGAGGAGTTCATGTATTCACTAAGTGCTAATTCTTTGTTCCGGTACTCTATTAAAAGGAGGCCTTAATATCCCTTAGTTTCCAATAGGACTCCGCTGCCACGGGAGGGTACGACAAAATATGGCATGCAAGTTCTTTTCCATAAGCACGTATGACTGTATTCGGAATACATGCCTACATTACGTTGATGAACTGGAGCAAGCTCTGTGTCACCCTATGTTATAACTATTGCATGAGGAATCGCATCCGACATAATTATCCATCACTGATCCATTGCCTACGAGCTTTTCAAATATTGATCTTTGCTTAGTTACTTTTCCGTTGCCACTGTTAGAATCACTACAAAAACTACTATTGTTAATTTTACCACCGTTACTGTTACTTCCATATTACTTTGCTACTAAATACTTTGGTGCAGATATTAAGTCTTTCAGGTGCGGTTGAATTGACAACTCAACTGTTAATACTTGAGAATATTCCTTGGCTCCCCTTGTGTCAAACCAATAAATTTGGGTTGAATACTCTACCCTCGAAAACTGTCGCGATCCCCTATACTTGTGGGTTATCAAGACTATTTTTTGGTGCCGTTGCCGGGGAGCATAGCTCTATTCTTTGAGTCACTTGGGATTTATATCTGTTGATCACTATGCGGAACTTGAAAGATGAAAGAACCAAGATTTTTTCCCTCAACTACAAGGGGAGGTAAGGAACTGCCATCTAGCTCTGCACTTGATTCACCTTCTGTTATGAGTAAATTTGCGACACCTACTCCTGCTATTGATTCTGATATGTCGCATGTTATTGATGATGCCACTTCTCCGTTGCATGATGCTTATGATGAAACTACTTCTATGCTTGATAATACTGTGCCATTAGGTGAATTTCTTGATGAACAACTTGCTAGGGTTAGAGAGAATGAAATTATTGAAACTGATAATATTGATGAAAGTGATGATGAAGATTCTCCCCCTAGATATGAATTGCATGTTGTGCCTAAGGGTTATGTTATGGATGAAGAAACTGCTAGAGACTTTTTAGCTTGCAATGATAGATATGATCTTAAGAAACTGTTAGCTAAGCTGAAAGAAAAATCTTTGAATGCTAGAATGAAATATGACCCTGCTTTTGCTACTTCACCCATCTGTATTTCCGATAAGGATTATGATTTCTCTGTCGACCCTGAGTTAATTACTTTGGTTGAATCTGATCCTTTTTATGGCTATGAATCTGAAACTGTTGTGGCACATCTTACTAAATTGACTGATATAGCCACCCTATTCACTAATGAGGAGAAAATTCGTTACTACTATATCCTTAAGTTATTTCCGTTCTCATTAAAGGGTGATGCTAAAACATGATTTAATTCTCTTGATCCTGGTTGTGTGCGTAGTCCCCAGGATATGATTTATTACTTCTCTGCTAAATATTTCCCCGCTCATAAGAAACAAGCTGCCTTAAGGGAAATATATAATTTTGTGCAAATTGAAGAAGAGAGTCTCCCACAAGCTTGGGGGAGGCTTCTCCGATTACTTAATGTTTTGCCTGATCATCCTCTCAAGAAAAATGAAATACTTGATATCTTTTATAATGGACTAAGTGATGCTTCCAGAGACCACCTGGATAGTTGTGCTGGTTGTGTTTTCAGGGAAAAAACTGTTGATCAAGCTGAATCGCTATTGAATAATATGTTGAGTAATGAAAATGATTGGACACTTCATGAACCAACTCCTAATCCAACTCCGAAGAAAAGGGGTATTCTATTTCTCAGTCCTGAAGATATGCAAGAGGCAAAGAAATCTATGAAAGAAAAGGGTATTAAAGTTGAAGATGTTAAGAATTTACCACCTATTGAAGAAATACATGGTCTTGATAACCCGACACATGTAGTAAAGGTAAATTCTCTCTATAGATTTGATAAGGGTGAAATCCCATGTACTAAGTTTGCTAGGCAATGTTTGTATGAGTTTGATAATTTTATTGTTAAACAAGAAGACTTCAATGCTTATGTTGGTAGACAATTGAAACATAATGCTTATATGATTGAACACTTGAGTGATTATATGTCTAGAGTTAAAGGTGAACTTAAACTTATTAGTAAACATGCTTCTATGGTTACCACTCAAGTAGAACAAGTGCTTAAATCTCAGAATGATTTGCTCAATGAATTAAATAATAAGAAAAATGATAATGCTGTTAGAGTTGTGACTAGAGGGGGTAAAAATAACTCAGGAACCTTTGTATCCTGAGGGCAACCCTAAGAGAATTGAGCAAGATTCTCAGAGAACTAATGTTGATGCACCTAGTTCTTCTAAGAAGAAGAAAAAGAAAAATGATAGGACTTTGCATGCTTCTAGTGAATCTGTTGTTGACACACCTGAGAATCCCAATGATATTTCTATTTTCGATGCTGAAACACAATCTGGTAATGAACATGAACCTAGTGATAATGTTAATGATGATGTTCATGTCGATGCTCAACCTAGCAATAACAATGATGTAGAGATTGAACCTGCTGTTGATCTTGATAACCCACAATCAAAGAATCAACGTTATGATAAGAGAGACTTCATTGCTAGGAAGCACGGTAAAGAAAGAGAACCATGGGTTCAGAAACCCATGCCTTTTCCTCCTAAACCATCCAAGAAAAAGTATGATGAGGATTTTGAGCGCTTTGATGAAATGATTAGACCTATCTTTTTGCGTATGCGTTTGACTGATATGCTTAAAATGAATCCTTATGCTAAGTATATGAAAGATATTGTTACAAATAAAAGAAAGATACAGAAAGCTAAAATTTCCACCATGCTTTTTACTTATACTTTTAAAGGTGGAATACCTAAGAAACTAGGAGATCCAGGAGTACCAACTATACCATGCTCCATTAAAAGAAACTATGTTAAAACTGCTTTATGTGATCTTGGAGCCGGTGTTAGTGTTATGCCTCTCTCTTTATATCGTAGACTAGATTTGAATAAGTTGACACCTACTGAAATATCTTTGCAAATGGCTGATAAATCAACTGCTATACCTGTCGGTATTTGTGAGGATGTGCCTGTTGTGGTTTTAAACGTTACTATTTTAACGAACTTTGTTATTCTTGATATTCCCGAGGACGATAGTATGTCTATTATTCTTGGTAGACCCTTTTTGAATACTACAGGGGCTGTTATTGATTGCAACAAACACAATATCACTTTTCATGTTAATGGTAATGAGCATACGATACACTTTCCGGGGAAACAACCTCAAGTCCACAGTATTAATTTTATTGGAAAAACTTCAATAATTACTATTGGAGGTTTTGAATTTCCTCTTCCTACTGTCAAGAAGAAATATGATATTCTTATTGTTGGGGACGTGCATATCCCCGTTTAGGTAACCTAGTATTATTCAAAAATTCTCCGGTTTCATGTTATTCGAAAAGAGTTTGTTTACAAGACTTGATCAACCTTGTTAGTGGATTCCTTTTGATGAGCATGAGATGGATGAAGTTACAAAGCACAACTCTCTGTACCCTATTTTTACTTTCTGTTATTTAGATTAAATAAAGCAAAAATAGTATTTTATTTCTATTTTCTGAATTATCCTTGCAATAAAAATACCCCCAAAATAAAAGTTATCCAAATCTCCTGAAAATTTTAGATGATTTTTTGTCGAATATTTAAGAATTATTGGCACTGAGAACACACCAGGGGGACCCACCACCTGGCCACGAGGGTCCAGGGCGCGCCCCCTGCCTCGTGGACCCCACGTGCCCCCCTTCCACTTATTCTTGCACCCACACACTTCGTCTTCCTCCAGAAAAAAATCCTCCACCAACTCAAACCCGAGTTCTAGCTCATCTTGCTGCCATTTTCGATCTCCTAGCTCAAAGCTCCATTCACAAAACTGCTTTGGGGGATTGTTCTTCAGTATGTGACTCCTCCAATGGTCCAATTAGTTTTTGTTCTAGTGCTTTATTTATTGCAAATTTTTGCTGCTTAGGTGACCCTGTTCTTGAGCTTGCATGTCAAATTTATGTGGTGAAAAGTAGTTTTAATGCATGATATGGCCTCTAGGCATTTGTAGGAGTAGTTGCTATCAATCTCATTGAGTTTGATTCACTTCTATTTTGAGTCACTAAAAATTTCAGAAATTTTTCAGAGGAAGAAAAATGATTAGGAAAATGTACCAAGGTGGTTCCTCAAGGAAGCAAGGCCCAAGGCTCGCGATACGTGAGCCGGACAATGAACTACCAAGGGAAGCTCAAGTGTGGCCTTGTGAATGGTCGTCAGAGGAGTTCATGGTCCAGGCAGGCATCAAGGATGAATTTGGCGCATATGTACGTAACACTGATCTTGAGAGCTTCATGTCAGATAAGTGCCGGCAATACCTCTATCTAACTGATTCATTTGTGAGAAGGTTTAAATATACATCCTCGCGCAATTCTCACACTGTTTTATTTGATCTTTATGATAAATCATATACCATGGACCTGGAAGATTTTAATACTGCTTGTAAACTCCCGCACTGGGGCAATGTTAGTGAACCTCGTAAATCTGAATATAAAGACTTTCTTGCTAGTATTACTATGGGGGAATCTAGGGAAATCACACAAGCTACCATAGGGAGCATTCATTTCCCTTCCATACATTATTTTGCTCTCTTCATTGGTAGATGCATTAACAGTAAAGATGAGGCTTGTCACATGTGTGTTCCAGATCTTAGTGTCCTCAAGAGTGCGGTATTAGGTGATAAATAATATAACTTGGGGGTTATTGTTGCACGTAGGTTGCATCACAACAGTATAAGTGGAGATTTGTTTGGTGGAATTTATGCAACTCGTGTAGCTAATTATCTTGATATACCCATATGTGGAAATGATATTGAGTTGCCTCCTGCTTACCTAGATTATAATGCCATGGTTCGCCATCAGTTTTTTGAGAGGAATGATCACTTCCTCCAGTACCGACTAATCTTTGACAGACGATGTACCGTCCATGTTGCTCTCACTGCTCCTACTTTCTTTGACTTTCAGGCAAAAAGGAGATATGTTATAACCAGGGAGGAGGCGAACGAGTACGAGAGGAGGACGGAGGCAGCTCGCCTCCAAGCTGCAGCTTGTCAGGCATTAGCTGCTGCATCCCAGTACGACCCCAGCTACAACTTCAGATATCCACCAGGCCAGCCATGGGCATAGACCAACTTAGGCCAAAAGCCTAAGCTTTGGGGAGTACGTATTTCTCACCGACATTACATTCATGTTCACACACTCATGCCAGTTGTCGGTGCTCATACTTTTTCATTGTAATATCCATGCTAGTGTATTTTCTTTTCCAGCATTCTTTTTGTGTGTTTGAAAAACCTTAAGAAAAACCAAAAAAATTAGTTGTAGCTTTTAGCTAGTTTATTTTCCATGCTTGCAGTAATAGTAATTAAAAAGAAAACCCAAAAAGATTTCTTGTTCTTCTTTTGCTTGTTGGGAGCTTTCCCGTGTAAATAGTTTTGTTTCTTTTCTTTTCTTTGGGGGTCGAGAGGAGAAGAGCATGATGAAAATGTTGAGTGGCTCTCATATGCATTATTTTTGATCTAACCAAGATCCCATATTACCTTGTCTTCTCCTGTGTATTAAATTCCTGCAGATTCTAGCTTAGTCCAATGCACGCACACTATTATTATTATCCACACTGTTCGGTCATGCAAGTGAAAGGCAATAATGACGATATATGATGAACTAATTGAGATGAGAAAAGCTGGTATGAACTTGACCTATCTTGTTTTTGTAAATATGATTAGTTCGTTGTTCCTGGTTCAACCTATTATGAATGAAACATGTTTGCAATGACAATTAGAGATTATAGTTGCTCATGCCATGCTTAATTTGCTAGGAGTTTATAATGGTTTACCTTGCGTGCCAACATGCTATTAAAATGGTTGTGATGTGGTATGATAGGGTGGTATCCTCCTTTGAACGATTCGAGTGGCTTGACTTGGCACATGTTCACGCATGTAGTTGAAACAAAATCAACATAGCCTCCACGATATTTATGTTCATGGTGAATTATATCCTACTCATGCTTGCATTCAACATTGATTAATTTGAAGGCATGTTCATGACCGTTGTCGCTCTCTAGCTGGTCGCTTCCCAGTCTCTTTCTAGCCTTCACTTGTACTAAGTGGGAATACTGCTTGTGCATCCACTTCCATAAACCCCAAAGTTATTCCATATGAGTCCACCATACCTTCCTATATGCGGTATCTACCTGCCGTTCCAAGTAAATTTGTATGTGCCAAACTCTAAACCTTCAAATGAAATTCTACTCTGTATGCTCGAATAGCTCATGTATCAACTAGGGTTGTCTATATATTCCATGCTAGGTGGGTTATTCTCAAGAGGAGTGGACTCCGCTCCTCATTCACGAGAAAATGGCTGGTAACCGGGATGCCCAGTCCCATGCTTAAATTAAAATAATTGCAAACAAAACTCCCCCAGGATTGTTGTTAGTTGGAGGCACCCGTTGTTTTGGACAAGCCATGGATTGATGTTTGTTGGTGGTGGGGGAGTATAAACTTTACCATTCTATTTGGGAACCGCCTATAATGTGTGTAGCATGGAAGATATCGAGATCTCTTGGTTGTTATGTTGACAATGAAAGTATACCACTCAAAATATTACTCATCTCTATTTGAAAATCGAGCTCTAGCACCTCTACAAATCCTTGCTTCCCTCTGAGAAGGGCCTATCTATTTACCTTTATGTTGAGTCACCATCCTTCTATTGAAAAGCACCTGTTGGAGAGCACCGCTATCATTTGCATGCATTACTATTAGTTTACATTGAGTATGACTGTGACTGGATCTCTTTTACCATGAATTACAATGTTTAGTCAGTCCTTGAACTTCAAAGGTGCTTTGCATTTATGTTTTGCGGTCTCAGAAAGGGCTAGCGAGATACCATCTTGTTATATCATATTATGATTGTTTTGAGAAAGTGTTGTCATCTGAGATTTACTATTATTGCTCGCTAGTTGATTATGCCATTGACATGAGTAAACATGAGATTGAAATGTTATTGTGAATATGGTTAGTTCATAATCTTTGCTGAAAACTTGAATGCTGGCTTTACATATTTACAACAACAATATTATACAGAGTTTGTAAAAGTTTTTCGTTATCACTTTTAGTTTGTCAACTGAATTGCTTGAGGACAAGCAAAGGTTTGAGCTTGGGGGAGTTGATATGTCTCCATCGTATCTACTTTTCCAAACACTTTTGACCTTGTTTTGGACTCTAACTTGCATGATTTGAATGGAACTAACCCGGACTGACGTTGTTTTCAACAGAATTGCCATGATGTTATTTTTGTGCAGAAATAAAAGTTCTTGGAATGACCTGAAACTTCACGGAGAGTATTTTTGGAATATATAAAAATACTGGTGAAAGAATCAACGTTAGGGGGCCCACACCCTGTCCACAAGGGTGGGGGGCGCACCCACCCCCTAGGGCGCGCCCCCTGTCTCGTGGGCCCCCTGAGGCTCCACCGACCTCAACTCCAACTCTATATATTCACGTTCAGGGAGAAAAAAATCAGAGAGAAGGATTCATTGTGTTTTATGATACGGAGCCGTCGCCAAGCCCTAATCTCTCTCGGGAGTATTGATCTGGAGTCTGTTCGGGGCTTCGGAGAGGGGAATCCGTCGCCATCGTCATCATCAACCTTCCTCCATCACCAATTTCATGATGCTCACCGCTGTGCATAAGTAATTCCATCATAGGCTTGTTGGACGGTGATGGGTTGGATGAGATTTATCATGTAATCGAGTTAGTTTTGTTAGGGTTTGATCCCTAGTATCCATTATGTTCTGAGATTGATGTTGCTATGACTTTGCTATGCTTAATGCTTGTCACTAGGGCTCGAGTGCCATGATTTCAGATCTGAACCTATTATGTTTCCATGAATATATGTGAGTTCTTGATCCTATTTTGCAAATAGTCACCTACTATGTGTTATGATCCGTTAACCTCGAAGTGACAATAATCAGGACAATTACCGGTGATGACTATAGTTTGAGGAGTTCATGTATTCACTAAGTGCTAATGTTTTGTTCCGGTACTATATTAAAAGGAGGCCTTAATGTCCCTTAGTTTCCAATAGGGCCCCGCTGCCACGGGAGGGTAGGAAAAAAGATGTCATGCAAGTTCTTTTCCATAAGCACGTATGACTATATTCGGAATACATGCCTACATTACATTGATGAGCTAGAGCTAGTTCTATGTCACCCTATGTTATAACTGTTGCATGAGGAATCACATCCGACATAATTATCCATCACTGATCCATTGCCTACGAGCTTTCACATATTGATCTTTGCTTAGTTACTTCTCCGTTGCCACTGTGATACATCTCCAACGTATCTATAATTTTTGATTGCTCCATGCTATATTATCTACTGTTTTGGATGTTTATGGGCTTTATTATACACTTTTATATCATTTTTGGGACTAAGCTATTAACCCAGAGCCCAGTGCGAGTTTCTGTTTTTACCTTGTTTTAGAATATCGCAGAAAAGGAAAACCAAACGGAGTCCAATTGACCTGAAACTTCACGGAACTTATTTTTGGATCGGAAGAAGCCCAGAAGACTTGGAGTGCACGTCAGGGGATCTACGAGGAAGCCACGAGGCAGAGGGGTGCGCCCACCCCCTGGGCGTGCCCTCCACCCTCGTGGGCCCCTCGTGGCCCCCCTGATGTACTTCTTCCGCCTATATATCTCCATATACCCTAAAAACATCGAGGAGCATAATAGATCGGGAGTTCTGCCGCCAGAAGCCTCCGTAGCCACCGAAAGCCAATCTAGACCCGTTCCGGCACCCTGCCGGAGGGGCAATCCCTCTTGGTGGCCATCTTCATCATCCCGGTTCTCGGAGTAATGGGCCACGGGTAGGCTAACCCGAGGCCCATAACCTTTCAAGACATCGGGGCTGACTGCGCCCCTCAAGACACGGACGAAGAGCCGACTTCAGGAGGCCGGTTGAAGGAACAGCCGGCTGCCCATAAGCGTCCGAGTCCTACAGACGAGATCGAGACCGGCCGACTCCGACTGGCGGCTTCCGGAGTTGCCGACCACGGGAAGTCGGCCCCCGATACCAGCAAAGCCCATGCCCTCATCAGGGGGATGGGACAGGGAGTGGCGATAGTGAAGCCCACTCTCTCCCCTTTTCCGGGGGATGGCCAGGGCACAGTGTGCTGTACCAGCGGAGATCCCCGTCTGGCACAGCACTGTTGCCATGCCATCCCTGACGCCAGCAACAGTGGGCGGAGTCCTGTACCCACGACGGGCTGATGGTACGATCCACGGAGGACGGGCCCTACCAGTCAGTGAGAGTCCAGGAGACGGCAAGGGCGCCACCAGTCGGACCCGTAGGGAGCTGGCCCGCGGAAGTCGGCCTGCCCCTCCCATGGGTCCCACGCACCATTAACCAGACGAGACGGGGAGTGGCTACAGTAATCGTCTGCCAGGCAACAGGACTGTAGCCACGACCCCATGACCAAGCCTGCGTCATTAGAGGCATGGCTACAGTAATCAGCGGCCGGCAGGACCCGCCAGCGGCGGGTGCGGCCTGTCGGCTCCGTACCCGACCAGTCGGCGGGCCCCAGCAGTCGGCAGGAGGGCCCGCAGGCGAATAGACTGACAGTTGGGCCCTGCGTCCCTGCAGTTTACCATTGTACCCTTGGGGGGTAGGCTTATATAAACCCCCCAGGGCACCCATGCAGAGGGTCCCGATTCAGGAGAACTAGACCAGACCTTAGAGAAGGGAGAGAGCTAGCCTAGCCTTCTCATGTCCACAGATACAGCTCGAGGAGCACCTTTGTACTCACTTTGCCTTAGTGATCATGCGGAGACCCCGCAGAGCAGGATTAGGGTTGTTATCTCCTAGGAGAGCCCCGAACCTGGGTAAAGTACGCCGGCGTTCGTGTCTACGCCTCATCCCGTTTCCAGGCACCGGCGACGTTCTACTCGCCCCCACCATGATAAGACATCCATTGGCATATGTCGCACCCAACTCCCGACATTTGGCGCCCACCGTGGGGCTTTGTGCACCATCGTCCGGAGACCTGTTCTGGACGGGAACCCTTTTTCTCCCTGGCGAGCGCAGCCAGCCTGGCACGCCAGACGGAGTCTGCACCGACGCACTGCATGGCGCTGAAATCGCCTGCGCGGCCAGTTGCCTCGCCGATCTTGTAGGCGAGGTCCGCCTCTCCGACGAGCCTGCATCCGACGCGGGCATAGGCGGCCCCAAGAGCCTCCTCGCGGGCCTCCTCGATCAACTCCACGTCGCCAGTGAGCTAGCTGGGGACTTGGAGTCCGTAGGCTCCACCGATCCGATGCTGGTCGACTCCGACACCGCGTCACTTGACACGTTCCCCTCCAACGTGGTGGTCTACGACGAACCGCTTCCTCGCGCGGAGAGTGGCGGAAGTACCATCACGGAAGTGCTTGTCAGTGATCATGACGAGCACTCTGGCCGGGGTGATTACGACCCGCTCAGTGCGGCGCTACAAGACCTGGCGGCGCCCATTCCCGAAGACGCCGATGCCGAGACGCTGGAGGCACGCCGCCTTCAGCTAGTCGAAGGCGCCAAAAAGCTGGCCAGCATGAGACGCCTGTCAGAAGCCTACCAGCACGAGATGGACCGCGCTGTGGGTGGCACGCTGGCTGCGGCAGGGCCTAGCCGCCTTGGCACGGTCCAGCAGCGCGGCGCGGCTATCGCCGATCTGTTCGGGGCGAATCGCCCCGTTTACGCCACGCCTGCGGAGAACATTCGAGCCGCCCAGGCGGCGGCGGACGAGCTGGACAAGTTCGAGCGCGAAGAATGTCGCTTGATGACATAGCGCGTCCAGCGACTCCTTGACGTGGCTGCTGAGCAGAACGAGGCCGACTGCCACACTGATGCGCCGCGCCGACGGAATGACAACCTGCTTCCATGCCGAGACCAAGGCACGGAGTCTCGGATGCCAACTGGCGGCTCTTGCGGAAGAAAAGACAAGGAGCTGGCTGCCAGCCGCAGTCGGACTCGCGTCACCATAGAGCGCGACCGAGACGGTCGCCCAAGAGCAGTGGAACGACGGGACGACTGTCCGCCTTCTCCCCCTCGGAGGGAAAGGCGAGTATCCCCGCCGCCTGTTGATCACCCGATGCTCGGCAACCGCCTTGGTCGCCGAGAAGGAGTCGGAGAGAATGACGCCCGCCACTGGATCGACCGTCTCCATCGATCCCTGGCGCTTGAAGAAGAAGACGAGTTGGGTCCACCGTGTTTCGGCCCCCGCATCCGAGACGAGCCCTTCCCCAAGTGGTTCATGCTCCCCAGAGACACACCCAAATACACCGGCTCCGTGAAGCCGGAGGACTGGCTGGTCGACTACTCCACGGCCGTCAGCATAGCAAACGGCAACAAGCGTGTTGCTGTGAAGTACGTTCCGCTTATGCTCCGAGGCACGACCCGGACTTGGCTGAACAGCTTAAGGCCCCACAGCATCAACAGTTGGGTTGACTTCACTGATGCCTTCGTCCGCAACTTCACCAGCATGTACAAGCGGCCTCCCAAGCCTCGCCAGCTCTCCATGTGTGTACAGGGCCGCAGCGAGTCAACCCGCGACTACGTCACATGCTGGGCCGAGCTTCGCAACTCCTGCGAAGGCGTGCACGAGGTGCAGGCCATCGAGTACTTCACCGCAGGATGCCGAGAGGGCACCCTCCTCAAGCACAAGCTTCTCTGTGACGAGCCGGAAACCCTCGACGAGCTGCTGATCATAGCAGACAAGTATGCCACGGCCGACTCCTCCATGAAGACGAAGATTCAAGTTAGCGCGACCGACAAGGTGGTTCCCCAGGCTCCCCGAACCCCGGCCAGAGACACCAGTTGGTGTCAACCGCAGAACGAACACAAGCACAAAGCCCCACCACCGACTTCCGTCAGCCGGCAGGTGGCGACAGTCGAAAACCAGCAGCCAGAAGGGTAGCCCCCGCCCAAACGCTAGAAGGGCGGCAAGTCCAACTGGCAGCCGGCTTTCTCATACGAGCAGGCTCTAGATGGACCCTGCAAGTTCCACAGTGGCACGAAACCGTCCAACCACACCACTCGGAAATGGCACTGGCTCACTAGGATAGCCAAGGGAGATGGACTTTTGCCTCCCCCACCTGCGGGGCAGCCGCCTCCTCCGCCCCAGCAGCCGGCGGTCAGACCAGTTGGCGCAGTACAAGACGAGTACCCAGAAGAGCAGGGAGCATACGTTGTGTTCACCAGTGTGGCCAAAGATCGACGCAGCAGGCGACTGCAGCAGCAGGAGGTGAATGCAGTAGCAACTGACACCCCGGAGTTTATGCACTGGTCTGAGAACCCCATCAGCTGGAGCCGAGCTGACCACCCAGAAGTAATGCCCAAACCCGGCTCCTACGCTTTGGTTTTGGACGCCACCTTTGCCACGGACAAGCGAGCTGCTCGCTTCTCCAGAGTCCTAATAGACGGTGGCAGCAGCATCAACATCTTGTACAAAGACACCATGGAGAAGTTAGGAATCAGGCAGAGGCAACTGCAGTCCAGTCAGACGGTGTTCCACGACATAGTTCCTGGCCTTTCCTGCTCGCCAATTGGCAAGATCTTGATCGATGTCCTCTTCGGAGACAAAGATCATTTCCGCCGAGAGTCAATATGGTTTGAGGTGGTGGACCTAGAGAGCCCATACCACGCGCTGCTTGGCTGGCCAGCCCTGGCCAAGTTCATGGCCGTCCCCCACTATGCCTACCTCAAGATGAAGATGCTGAGTTCCAAGGGGATCCTGACGATAAATGGCGACTATAAGAAGTCGTCCGCCTGCACATCAGAGAGCAGTCGGCTGGCCGAGTCCCTCGTGATTGCAGCTGAGAAGCGACTGCTAGATCGAGTTGTGGCGATGGCAAGCAAACAGCCGGAGATGTCGCCTAATCCTAGAGAGTCGGAAGCTGAGGGCTCGTTCAAGCCGGCCAAGGAAATAAAGAAGATACCTTTGGAACCAGAGACCCAGAGAGGTACGCTGTCGTGGGTGCCAACCTCGACAGCAAATAGGAAGGCGAGCTCATCGATTTCCTCCGTGAGAATCGAGACATCTTCGCATGGTCCCCCAAAGACATGCCAGGTGTCCCAACGGAATTCGTCGAGCACAAATTACACGTCCGATCTGATGCCAAGCCAGTCAGACAGCCTTTCTGCCGCTTGTCAGAAGAGAAGAGGAGAGTTAAGAGATAGCTCGGCTGCTTGCAGCCGGCTTCATCATGGAAGTATTCTTTCCAGAATGGCTGGCCAACCCGGTCTTGGTACCGAAGAAGAACAAGCAATGGCGAGTGTGTATTGACTACACTAGCCTCAACAAAGCATGCCCCAAGGACCCGTTCGCTTTGCCAAGGATCGACCAAGTGATAGACTCCACAGCCGGATGCGAGCTGTTGAGTTTCTTGGATGCATATTCAGGGTATCACCAGATCAAGTTAAACCCAGCCGACAGGCTGAAGACCGCCTTCATCACGCCGTTTGGAGCTTTCTGCTACCTAACCATGACGTTCAGCTTGAGGAACGCCGGCGCCACCTTCCAATGATGCATGTAGAAGTTCCTCCTCAAGCAACTCGGCAGAAATGCTCATGTCTACGTGGACGATGTGGTGGTAAAAACGGAGAAGCATGGAACACTGCTGGAAGACCTCAAAGAGACCTTCAAGAACTTGCGCCGATTTCAGATCAAGCTCAACCCAGAGAAGTGCGTCTTCGGAGTACCAGCCGGCCAGCTCCTTGGCTTCCTGGTCTCCGAACGCGGCATAGAATGCAACCCTGTGAAGATCAAGGTGATTGAAAGGATGGAGGTAACCAGCCGACTGCTGGACGTACAAAAATTCACCGGCTGTTTGGCGTCCATCAGCCGATTCATCAGTCGGCTGGGCGAGAAGGTTCTTCCCCTGTACCAACTCATGAAGAAGACCACTTTTTTTGAGTGGAACCACAAGGCGGACGAAGCATTTGTCCAACTAAAGAAGATGCTGACTACTCCACCTGTCCTGGCGGCTCCGACTCCTAAGGACACTACTAGGGAAAAGCCTAGCAGCAGCGCGGGTTTTTGGCCTTTTAGTAGCGCGGGGGCCGGCGCTACTAATAAGGCGCTACAGCTAACGTATAGCAGTAGCGCTGATCCACCCGTGCTACTGCTACACAAGTGTTGCAGCAGCGCGCTTAAAGGAACCTCGCTGCTGCTAATAGCTATAGCGCGCTTCCCCTGTGCGCGCTACTGCTACAACCGCGCTGCTGCTAACTTTTCTCCACTCGCTATTGCTAATTTTAGTAGTTTTTTGTTTTTTTCGGCATATTTGTTTTGTATTTGAACAGGCTTTATAGAAGAATCTTTAGCACATACAAATGTCATCATGATACACATACAAATGCCTGCGAGACCACAAATGTAATCATAGCATATACATACAAATAGTCTCGTCATAATCATCATCCAACACAAAGTGGTATCTTGTCATCATCTCGAAAATAGCGATACATGCAAGTCTCGAATACTTGCAACTACAACGTCATCCATCTAAACAAAGGTATACGCGAGAAGAGCTATCACTATGAGTGAGAGCGGAACTATGCAATACATGAGATGGCGGTTACGAGTCCTCTCTCGCGCTAGCGTGAACCTCAAGTAACTAGCTTCTCCTTCTTGTCTGCTTTTGAAGCCTTTATGGCTGGCGTCCGAGAACCCATTCACTTGCGCCTGACACTCATGCCACTCGTTGTACACCCCCGGAACCTTCCCTTTGTACACGACATAGCGGTTCCATCTCGGCATCAAGAAACTAGGTACCTGTTAGAGATGCATGTTCATGAAGAGGATGTACAATCATATATATGCAACAAAATATACTAGAGAACACCGAAAAAGAAAGGGTTAGCAACTAGATGCAACATACAGTACGCAAATTAATTAACTAGAGGTACGCAGGTCATCGTACGCAAACTAACAAAGTAGCGTTACGCAAGTTTGGCAGGGATCGTGGACATCACAAAGTTGCATCGCTACAAATAGTATACAAGTTCAACCGACACATATCATCATCGGCATCATAAATCACTAGAAGTTCCATCCTTCCATAACATCGAGGATGGACCCTAGCTTCTTGAACGGCGTGAGGTCTAGACGTTGCATGCCTATGCGAGTTCGGACGTCAGCTCGCGATATAGGGCCGTGGTGGAACATCCCCTTCTCATCGACGACTTCTTTCATGATGATCATCTCAATGTCACTTTGGATGCGAAAGAAGTCATCTCTAAGTTTATAATCCGCTTCTCCATGAGATTCTAGCCACTTGTGGATATGATCATCATTTCTGCTTCTCATGCGAAGCTTTTGGTGATCCGTGTTGAACTAAATCATGAGATGGAGGATGTAGAATCCATCCTTCTTGCTTGGTTTTGGGACTTGGATGCAGGAGAAGTTAGTTTTATGCGCGAAACCCATCTTCTTGTTCCTTTGTTTCCTGATCTGCATGTGGCCACCTCTAAAGCTGAAGCCTTGGAGAGCATCATGTAGAATATTCATTATGTGGGTGTAGTCTTTTTTCTCATAGTCTCTGGAAGGGTCAAAATACACGGCGTGGGAGACTTGCGGATAAAGAACAATAAGGACGGCGCGCCCGTTGCTGCGGGGAAAAGACACCTCAAATTATTCCCCATAGAGAGAGAAGGAATGATTGAAATGTATGAAAGGGTTGTTCGAAACTGACTTACTTTGGATGATAAGGCACGAGGACAATTTCGGCATGACCTTTGCTAAAAAATGGACATATCGAGCGCCTGAAATTCACCGGAACGGAAATGAATCAACATTCTGGCGTAACATAGGCAACTCGGATCATTTACCAAAACATGACATGTCCAAAACATGACATATCCACATATCACATGTCCAGTTCAAATTTGCATATAAATTCAGCAAATTTTGAAACCTATCTAAATTCATAACTAAATAGATAACCTAATTAACATAACTAAAACCTAAGTAAATTAACCCTAGCTAGCAGAGAGAGAGGGGGGGGGTGGTTTACAGAGGGTGCAGGGCGAGGAGGCAGGCCCGACGACGGCCGAGGTTGGGAGGGGAGGAAGCAGAGGAGGGAGGTGAGGGCCGACGGGTCAGGGGCGAGCACCGGCGCCGGGGGCGAGCACGCCTGGGTCGGGGGTAGCGGGGTCGGGGGCGTGCGCGCCGGGGTCGGGCACGGCGGGGTCGGGGGCGAGCGCGCCGAGGTCGGGGGCGGGCGCGGCGGTGCGACGGGGCGGGGGAAGAGAGAGTGGGGATTTGGGGGAAAAGAGGCGGGATGAAGCAGGGAGAGGGAGAATTTTGGGTTAAGTGGACGTAGCAGTAGCGCGTTTACATGAAATGCGCTACTACTATTACGAGCAGCTATAGCGATTTTCTGCAGAAACCGCTACTGCTACCTTGACTAGCTGTAGCTCTTTTTCACTAAAGCGCTACTGCTATAACCAGTTTCCCTTTTTTCTTTTCCTCAGCATAATAGGAACATATATATTACATCATTGGACCCTTGCATAATAATGGCTAAGTGTGTATACAAAATAGGAGCATATATATATTACATCATTGGACCCATGCATAATAATGGCTAATTAAGTGTGTATACAAAATAGGAACATATATATATATTACATCATTTGACCGATTCCTCAGCGCTGACATTTTCGTTTTTGA
Source organism: Triticum urartu (assembly GCF_003073215.2). NCBI lineage: Eukaryota > Viridiplantae > Streptophyta > Magnoliopsida > Poales > Poaceae > Triticum > Triticum urartu. The sequence goes on along the minus strand of NC_053025.1, from coordinate 99,902,256 downwards.
GTCAGCTTCTTTCTCTTCTTGTTCGTCGAAGAATAATTGAGCCCCTCATTGTGACTTTGCCTTTTCCATGGAGTACGATTTTTCTTTGGTAATGTAGTATTGGTTCTTCTTTTGACGTATACTTCATCATCATCGTCATCTTCCCTCATTGGGTTGCCGTACTGATCATAGTCTTCCTCGTTGGCGACTCCATCCATTCCAATGATGTTTCTTTTGCCTTTCCTCATGACAACACGACTGGGATTGCATGGGTCGGTTATGAAGAAGCATTGTGTCACGTGCTTAGCGTGTACCCATGGCTCGTTGTTTGCGATAGCATTCACGGTAGCGCTCTTGGCGTCGGATATAGTCATGGTAGTGAAAATCCGGCTTTCTCTTTCGACATTCTTAGCCCATCTGACAGGGAACATCGTCGTGTTGTGCAGTCCAGAGTAGTCAAGCTCCCAGATCTCCTCGACCCTTCCATAAAATCGTTCAGTTGCGCCATTGTCGCTGCCGGTCATGCATTCCATCGTCACCCCTGAGTTCTGATATTCATCACTGTCCATATCTTTGGCCTCCGTGTAGAACGTGTATCCGTTGATATCATATGCCTGATAGGTTACGAGGTTGGGCGAGGGGCCATGTGCTAAGGCGTATATGAGCAATCCGTCCTTAGAGCCCTCCTCCGGGGGATTAGCAATAATATGCTCTTTGAACCAATGCAGGAAAGTGGAGTTGTGCTCTCTAGTAACTTCGGCGTCCGTCCTGCATACCCCCGGTCATGATACTTCTTTGCGATAATTTCTTTGTGCAGTGCCACGAAAGGATCTACCTTGTCTAGGTGTTGTAGCACTACCAAGTTTGCTCTGTCAAAGTCGCTGCATCGATCTGAGTATGCCACGTGCAGTTCCCTGCGACCGTTGCAGTGACCTTCTCCTTCGATCCTCCCATCGTGCTTGTTAACGGGCAAACCAACACTAACACCAGGCGGCTGGTCTGCGCCATATAGAAAATTCTCACAGAAAGAGATGCACTCTTGTGTCAAATAGCCCTGGACGATGCTTCCATCCGGACGGGACATGTTACGAACGAATCCTTTGATGATCCCATTCATCCTCTCAAACGGCATCATGTTGTGCAGGAATGACGGCTCCAGGTCTATTATGTCATCCACAATATGGACACACAGATGCACCATCACGTCAAAGAACGCGGGCGGGAAGTACATCTCAAGCTCATTCAGTATCACAACGATCTCTTCCTGTAGCCTTCGGATCTGCTTCACACTAAAAAACTTTCGAGAGATGACGTCGAAAAAGTTGCAGAGACCAATAAGCGTGTCACGGATGTGCTTGTCCATTATCCCTCTAAGGGCAACAGGTAATATCTACATCATCATCACATGATAGTCATGAGACTTCATCCCGCTGAACCTTTTCTTGTCCGTGTCTAGATATCTACTTATCTTGCCACAGTAACCGGAACTAACTTTGACTCCGGTAAGGCACTTAAAGAATTGATTGATCTCAGCCTGACTTAAGGTGAAGCAAGAAGGGGGGCAATAATCCTCATTCTTTATTTTCTTGCCCTTCTTCTCCCGTGCCTCTGTCTCCGTCTCTGTCTCGTCTGACATTTTACGGGGCGGCATGTGCAGATCTTCCCTAATTTTCAAATCTTGCAAGTCTTTTCTTGCCTTCGGCCCATCCTTGGTCTTATCCGGCATGTTCATCAGTTTTGCGAGCAAGCTCTCAAGGACATTCTTAAAGATATGCATTTGATCAAGGCAATGAGGTGTATCGAGTTTGTGCCAGTACTCCAAGTCCCAGAACACAGACCTCGTCTTCCATACCTTCAGCAGCGGCTCCGGCGCCTTTCTCATCGTCTTTCTCGGCGCGGGGCACTCCTTCCAGTTTTTCAATAGCTCATCGATTTCGGCACCGCTCCGCTTACGTGGAGGTCCTCGATGCTCAGCGTGACCATTGAATAGATCTCCACGGTTTCTCCACGGGTCGTCCTGTTCGAGCCATCTTCGATGCCCCATGTACACGATTTTCCCAGACCCGCCATCTTTCCTTGACGTTAGCTGCTGAGACGTCGTATCATCCATGCACCGCGTGCATCCGCAATATACATGGCACACCTGGCCTGCCACATATCCGTAACCAAGATAGTCGTGCACTGTCGTGATCAGCATGGCTCTCATGTTGAAATACTCGCCTTTGCTGGCGTCCCATGTCTTGGCCGGTGTTTTCCATAACGTGTCTAACTCCTCCTGAAGTAGCCCCAGATACAAATTAATATTATTTCCTGGTTGTTTCGGCCCTTGAATAAGCATGCTCATGTGAATGTACTTCGATTTCATGCACAACCAGGGGGGAGGTTGTACATCCATACAAACATGGGCCATGTGCTATGGTTGGTGCTCTGGTTGCCAAACGGATTCATGCCATCGGTACAAGCGCCGAGCACGATGTTCCTTGCATCACATTCAAAATACCGATAGAAGCCGTTCAACGCTCTCCACTGGCTTCCATCCTTGATGTGTCTCAGCTTCGGATCATCTCCATCGTCGGGCTTCTTCCTCTCCGCGTGCCAGCGCATTAGCTTTGCTTCCTTGGGATCTACAAAATACCTCTGGAGATGGGGAGTGATCGGTAAGTACCATACCACTTTCTGGGGACATTTCTTCCCGGCCTTCTTGTATCGAGAAGCATTGCACACTGGACAACTTGTTTTTTCCGCGTGCTCCTTCCGATAAATTATGCAATCGTTGATGCATGCATGGTATCTAACGTGTGGCAGATCAAGAGGGCACACGATCTTCTTGGCCTCATCAACACTACTAGGACATAGATTACCCTCGGGAAGAACATCCTTTAGGTACTTGAGATGCTCATCGAGGCTAGTGTCGGTCCATTTGTTTTTAGCCTTCGTCTTCAGCAGTTAGAGCGTGAAACTCAAGCGGGTCACCTCAGGATTGCAACCATCATACAATGGAGTGTTCGAGTCTACCACCAGTTGCTCCAGCTTAGCCTCCTCTCTAGAAGCAACTCTCTCAGTACTCGTCTCCTTGCGAAGCAATGCTTGAACATGAGCGTCCCGCACGATTGAACTTAGTACCGACGAACTCTGCTGCGTGGAGTCCATGTCGTTCTCTCTGCTGCCATGTCCGGCCCCTTCTTCGCCGCCATGTCCGGCCTCTTCCCCGCCGCCATTATTGATCATCTCTTCGTCTTGCCCCGTGTCATCATTGCCTGCCCTGTCGGCATCCTCAACATCGTCATCCTCATCTTCAGTTATCCACCGAGTATAGCCATCCATGATACCAGTCATGAGCAGGTGCGCTTCGACACGACCATCGACATGGGGGTCAAGCCAAACTATTCCTTTGCATTTTCTACACGGACATAAAACCTCTGCCAGGTTATTTTCCTTCATGTCCTGCACCGCCGACCGTAACCACCTGTCCACCATCGTTCCATTGACCATCATCAACTCTGCACGGTAATAATAAACAAATTGATTATAAAAATGCATGCATTCATCAAAGTCATACAAAAATTCGGCATGACCTTCCTTAAAAATAGGACATGTATAGATCTAGAGTTTGCCCGGAATTCGCCGAAACGGAAATAAATCGACATTTCGGCAAAACATAGGCAACTCAAATGCACAATTTGGCGTCAACTCATGCCACACACACAATTTCCATAAAAATATCACACACACATGCATAAACATATTTCCATTTTGCAAAAGCATGAAATATTAATCACACCTCTATCTCGAGATCGAGCACACGGTGGAGATGATGATGTAGGGAGGTCAAAAGTGCACAAAGCTCTTCTTGACAAAGAAAGATCTAGTTAGGGGGAAAATAGGTCACTTAACTAAATGCTACATCTACCTAGCTAGTTAATTTGGGAGGAGACAACTTCAACTAGTGGAGGGGGGAGGAAAAAGAGAAAGGAGATGAATTAATGGAGGTGGTGTAGTTATAGCTAGGAGTAATGAAGAGAGAGAAAGGTAGGTAGAAGAGGGAGAGTAATGGGGGGAGAAGTATTGAGGAAGAAGAAGAGTGAGAGAGGGAGGATGTGGGAGGTAGGGGAAAGGGAGGAGAGGAGATGGGGAGGGGGAGGTGGAAAAGGTGGTGGGTGCTGCGTCTTAGCAGTAGCGCGGGAGAGAAAGCGCGCTGCTGCTAAGAGCGTAGCAACAGCGCGCTTTCCTGTCACGCGCTACTGCTAAACGGGCCAACCCTGTGCACAATTTCAAAATTAGCAGCAGTGAGGTGACAAAAAAGCGCGCTGCTACTATGGCATTAGCAGCAGCGGGCTCCCTAGCGCCGTGCTATTGGTAAACTTATGTCGTTGTGTACTGTCGGTGGATTTTTGTAGCAGCGCGGTTTAAGCGTCACACGCTACTGCTAAGTTTGCACCAGTAGCGAGCTTTCCGTAGCCGCGCTGCTACTTCTTAGCAGCAGCGCCTGTTTTTATGCCGCGCTGCTGCTAAGATTCCGTGTATAAGGTTTTCCCTAGTAGTGGGATCCCATGCTCCTCTACATCGCCGCCACCAGCCGAGTGGTCAGCACAGTCATTGTAGTAGAACGCAAGGAGGAAGGCAAAGCACTACCAGTCCAGAGACCAGTATATTATTTGAGTGAAGTACTGTCGACCTCCAAGCAAAACTACCCCCACTACCAGAAGATGTGCTATGGTGTGCATTTTGCCGCCAAGAAATTGAAGCCTTACTTCCAAGAACATCCAATCACTGTGGTCTGCACGGCTCCTCTAGCCGAGATCATCGGCAGCTGAGACACTTCGGGTCGAGTGGCCAAGTGGGCCATAGATTTGGCCCCCTACACCATCTACTACCAACCTCGCACTGCCATCAAGTCACAAGCGCTGGCCGACTTCCTCGTCGACTGGGCCGAAACCCAGTATCTACCGCCAGCGCCCGACTCCACCCATTGGCGAATGCATTTCGACGGTTCCAAGATGCGCACCGGCTTGGGAGCCGGCGTCGTCCTCACCTCTCCCAAGGGCGACAAGCTCAAGTATGTGCTGCAAATCCATTTTGCCGCCTCCAACAACGTCGCCGAGTACGAGGCACTCATTCACGAGCTCCGGCTAGCCAAAGATCTCGGCATTCGCCGGATCCTGTGCTATGGTGACTCCGACTTGGTGGTCCAGCAGTCGTCAGGCGATTGGGACGCCAAGGACGCAAACATGGCAAGCTACCGCTTCCTCGTACAACAACTCAGTGGATATTTTGAGGGGTTCGAGTTTCTCCATGTAGCAAGAAACGACAACGACCAAGCAAACGCCCTGGCGCGAATCGGCTCCACTCATCAGGCGATACCGTCTGGCGTCACCCTCCAGTGCCTCCTCAAGCCGTCCGTCAAGCCATCACCAGAGTCAGACTCCATCTTCGTGCCGTCTCCTCCTGAAGTACTCGGATCCGACTCAAGAGCCCCCGCGGATGGCACGAGTATTCCGGCAGGCGGCACGGGAATCGTGGCAGTCGCACCCAGCTCGGGGACTACGGCAGGCGGCCCGAAGACTTCAGAGCTCGGCCCGGAGACTTCAGAGCCCGGCCCGGGGACTGCGCCAATCTGCCTGGGGACTTCATCGACACAACAAGCGGCTGCCGACTCCAGCCCGCCACCTCCCGGCCCAGCCGCCCTCGTCCAAGTCGCAGTCTTGGCTGTTGCAGAAATTGCAGCACCTTCATGGGCCTAGCCTATCCTCAAATTCATGGTGAACAAAGAGCTGCCAACCGATGAGATCTCGGCTTAGCAAGTACAACGCCGGGCGGCAGCATACGCCATCATCAATAGAGAGCTCGTAAGGCGTAGTGTCACCGGTGTTCACCAGCGATGTGTGGAGCCAGAGCAAGGCCAAGCAATCCTCAAAGACATCCATCAAGGCGAATGTGGTCACCATGCGGCTTCGAGAGCACTCGTCACCAAAGCTTTCCGCCATGGCTTCTTCTGGCCGACTGCTCTTGAAGACGCCAAGTGTTTGGTCCAAAAATGCAAGGGGTGCCAGAAGTTCCGCTCTAAGCCTCATCAGCCGGCTTCGGCACTCAAAACTATTCCTATTGCCTGGCCCTTTGCTGTTTGGGGCCTGGACATGGTCGGACCATTCAGGACGGCACGAGGCGGTTTGACTCATTTACTCATCGTAGTGGACAAGTTCACCAAGTGGATAGAAGCAAAACCAATCAAGAGTTTAAATGGTCCGACCGCTGTGACCTTCATCTCCGACATCACAACTCGGTACGGCATACCGCAAAGCATCATCACCGACAACGGCACAAATTTTGCCAAAGGTGCCTTGGCCCGTTTTTGCACGACGCAGGGCATCCGACTGGACCTAGCGTCCGTTGCCCATCTGCAGTCCAACGGCCAAGTAGAGCGAGCAAACGGCCTAATCCTGTCCGGCATCAAGCCTCGGCTGGTCGAGCCTCTGGAGCGCTCGGCAGGCTGTTGGCTTGATGAGTTGCCAGCCATCCTCTGGAGCCTGTGCACGACTCCAAACAAGTCAACCGGCTTCACGCCCTTCTTCCTCGTCTACAGTGTCAAAGTCGTCATCCCAACGGACATAGAGTTCGACTCCCCTCGAGTCACCATGTACACCGAGGAGGAAGCAAAGGAAGCACGTCAAGACGGTGTCGATCTGCTGGAAGAGGGCCGGCTGTTGGCACTCAGCCGGTCCAGCATCTACCAGCAGAGCCTACGCCGATACTACAATCGGAAGGTCAAGCCGCGATATTTCCAAGAAGGAGACCTTGTGCTCCGGCTAATTCAGTGAACAGCTGGCTAGCACAAGCTCTCAGCACCCTGAGAAGGCCCCTTCATCATGAGCAAAGTGTTGGGCAACGACTCCTACTACCTGATCGACGCTTAGAAGCCCCGGGCACGCAAAAGGGACAACTCCGGCAAAGAGACGGAGCGGCCATGGAATGCAAACCTCCTCTGAAGATTTTGCAGTTAATGCAGTATGTATCACGCTCCCTTTTGTATTAAAGTATGAAGACTTCGGGCCCCTCGAGAAGATCTCGGGGACTGCCTTCTTTTATCTACATGATAAAGAGTTATGCCTATGAGTATGTTATTCTTTGTTATGCCACTTGGCACCGGTTTTGACTAGTCGGCCCAGGGGACTTGCCGACTTGAGCTATGAAATGACTTCCTGCAGCTGGACAAGTAATATGTGGCACTTAAGCCGTCTCCTGTTAGAAGCCGCAGATCACAGAGCGACTGTCCGGCGAACAGGAGTAAGGTAGAATGGGTGTCTATATGAAAAATGGCTAAGGACTCAAAGTTCGCTCATAGTTTAAGGCTGGTTTTCAACCTTTTACAACCGACTCTTTAACAGCCGGCTTGCCATTTCTTAAAATAACTTGCTAAAAACTCTAAAAGGCTAAGTACTTGCCTTCCCAAAGAAGCCAAGTATTTGATCTAGCGGCAGTCCACAGAACGGCTGTCTGACTGACAAAACGGCAACCAAGGGAAGGCGGCAAAGGAAAAAAAGTCAAAGAGCAACAAGCAAGAAGAGATAGAATACGGATAAATATTTACATAAGGCCCTTGGCCGAATCATCAAATAGAAGTTCAAGATACACCCAGTGGGTGGAATTGTGCAAAATAACAAGTTCATCGAGACTACTAAGCAGATAAAACAAAGATAAAGTGGCAGCTTAGGAAGCCGCGAACGGATTCGGAGGAGAGGGGTCGACGGTGCCAGTTGCCGGGGCGGCCAGCTGGTTGGTCTCCGCCTGATCGCCTCTGGCGACAACTGGCTCAGTTGGGCGCGGCTCGTTGCTAGAGGCGCGGTCGGGCTGGGGCTGGCCGTCTGCCTCGACCTCTGGCGCCTCCTCCTCGTCTCCTTCCTCCTCCTCGCCTTCCTCTTCGCCACTAGAGTCGATCACCTCCACCGAGTCCTCGTCATCGTCCGGGTTAAGCCCGAACCACTCCGGCGGCACCTCCTCGCCGTTCTTAGCCTGCTCTGGGACGAAGACGCTGGTGTCGGTGTACTCGGTGATCGACGCGGCGCGCTTGACAAGATCGTCCTCCACCGTTGCCAGCTCCGCCTGAGCTTCCAGCCGGAACGTTGCCAACCGGGCTAATCTCAGCCCAGGATACCACGCCTTGGCGAATTCTAAAGCCCGGCGGGCTCCAGCCCGGGCTGAAGAACCCTTCCAGGCCTCAAGACGGCCGGCTGCTACCTCCAGCCAGTCGGCAGTCCGACTGGGGGTGCGCGGTGCCTGCATGTCCAGCCACAGGGCGGCAATCGCCTGGGCGCCGACATGTTGAAGCCGGCGGAGCATCTGGTGGGCTGGCCGAAGGTGGGTCTCGATGCTAAGAATTTGCTCGCCAAGAGTTCGAGGGGCGTTGGCGGCGACCTGTGCACCGTCCGCCCTCCGTGCTTCACGGTCAGCCTCGATGGCTTGATTGGCGGCATCAAAATGGCCAGGGAAGAAGTCTGCTAAGGAAGAAGAGCGAAGAACTAAGGTTAAAACTTTAAGGCCGACTCGACTGGCAGTTGGCAGCCCAGAAAAGGAAACAAGGGGAAGCTCACCATCGACAAGATCTTCGATTGCTTGGAAGCCGGAGACCAGCGTCGCCTCCTTGTCGGTCCAGGAGGAGCGCTCAGACGCAAATTCGGAGAGAAGGGTGGTCTCATTGTCCTCCGCCTCCTTCTGGGCCCTCTGGAGCAGCTCCTTCTGCTCCGCCAGCTGCGTAGCTAGCCGATCGCGCTCCTCCGGCAGCCGGCCGCACTCCTCCTCCCTGACGTGCAGCGCGGTTTTGACTCCGCCCAGCTACTGCTGAAGGGCGGCGTTGGCTTCTGAAAAAGGAGGGGGAGGGATGTCAGTCGTCAACAAAGAAGAAAGGTCGCCGGGGAGATCTGGCCCGACTGCTCAGCAGTCGCCCCGAATCTCAGGGACTACAACCCGCAGGTGCGCCAGCGTGCCCCCGCAGAGAAAGAAGAAGACTTACCCCGGCTGTCCGACAAGTCGGCGGTCCGCTTGGCCAGCTCCTCGACATTGGCGTTGAAGGAGATCACGCAAAGATTGTGGTAATCCTGCATCAAATTTCAGAAAAAGTGTTGGTACTTGGAACTCACCGATTAGAGTTCCGAGCCACCTGCTCAGCAGCCGGCCCGAAACTCGGGGACTACACCCAGTGGGTGCGCTGGCGCGCCCCCACAAAGAAAAAACAAGGAAGCAAAGCAAAAGGAAGGATGCGTACCCGGATGGCCGTTCGTGACGCCAGGTATGCCTTGGTGCACTCCTTGATGGCGTCACCCTCGGCCCGGAGCTTGGCTTGGACGTCCAAGAGCGCCCGGTTCAACGGGCCCATCCCGCCTCCCCGCACCCACCCGGTGGGCGCGGCGCTCGACACCTTGGTGTCCGGGATCGTGGAGCTCGCAGCGCCGGTCTCTAGAGGACGCGGCGCTAAGGCCGCCTTCGCGAGACGGCGGCGCGTCAGTGTTCTGACCTCAAGGGCCAGGCCCGTCATCGCCGCACCTTCGGTTCGTGGCACTGGCGGGTCCGCTGGTTGCCCGCCTGGCGTGCCTTCGGAGGGTGGCGGAGGCGGCACAATGACTTCCGGTGTGGCGGTGACGTCAGCGTCCCTCTCCATGACCGGATTCTCGTCGCCGACTTCCCCAGTCTGCGCCGTGAACTCTAGTGGCGGCGGCGCGGAGTTCAAGGGGATGACAAATACCACCGACTGGCGGCGTGTGGCTTCCTCTGCGCGCTTCTTCTCCGCACCAGCAGCCTCGGCCTCCGCCAGCTTCTTCAGAGCAGCGGCCTCCGCCTTGTCGACTTTCGCCTTCTTCAGGCGGACGGCTTCCCGCTCCTCATGTGCCTCCCGCGCGTTCCGCTCTGTCGCCTCCCGGAGGTCGGCGGTGGGATCAATCCGCCGGGTGGTGGAGGAGGTCTCCGCCGACTTTACGACGGAGCCGGCGGCCGACTTCTCAAGAGAGAGAGGGGCCCTAAAGCCGGGAAAATAAAGTAAAGGAATTTCAGACAGACTCAATAAAGAAACGTGAAGGTACGAAGGGAGGTGGTACTTATGCTGAAATAAGTTGCGGCGTCTTCACCACCTTGCGAAAGCGGTTGGCCTTCGCGGCCGCTTCGTCCCGCTTGGTCGCCATGGCTGAGCCCTTGCGCTTCTTCGGCCGGCTGCCGGACAGGCTTGTCCCGGCCTTGCGCTTCTTGCCGCCGCCTTGAGCGTCCAGCGGGGCTGACGAGCCCGCGCCCAGCTGGCCGGCTCCTGGCTGGTGGCGTGGGATGACCTCCTCGTCATCATCAGGCCAATCCTCGAGACTGGCCCCAAGTCTCGGGCCGCCTGACGCGCCGCCTCCCCCCTCGGTGTCGTCCTCCAGGGTCGCCTCCCCCAAGTCGGGGTCGTCCACATTGCTCTCCGCTCGATCGGGGAGGAACTCGCGGTCCGGCCCCATAGTGCCGGCTGCTGGCTGGAGGAGGGGGTTCTGACCAAAGTCGACTGGTCAGAACGAGCAAGACGGACTCGGCAGTAAAGATGTCAGGAGAGTTGGAGAAAAAGAGAGAAGGCAAACGACTCACCAGAGGCGGAGGGGCAGCACGTGAATACGGATCCTTGCCGAACTGCCACTCTTCGTTGAGGTCGCAGCTCGCAAGATAGTTCACCATGTAGGCTACCTCCTCGTGAGGCATCTCCTTGGTGCACATTCGGCTCGGGTCTCGGTGCCCGCTCATCTGGCAAAACATGTGGGGGCGACTTTGGAGGGGCAGCACTCGTTGCACCACGAAGGCGGCCAACAAGTCAGGCCCTCCGACTGCGCCAGTACTCGAAGCCGCGCAACGACGCCGGCTCCTGCAGGCGTCAACGTCCAGGCCCGGTGCGACCAGTTGGGCTGCCTCCCAGCCGGCGGGCCGGCTACGTAGGCCGGCAGGTTGATCCAATCGCCCTCCACGGAGACGTTCTTCACGTAGAAGTACGACCGCTGCCACATCTTCACCGACTTGATCAGCCTGATGGAGGGAAACGGGTTGTCGGCCCCGACCTCCGCACGACGATGAACGCGCCGCACTGAGCCGGCATGCCCGCGGCTTGGGTGCCGAGCTTGGAGAAGAAGAACCCCCCTAGAGCTCCATGGTGGGGAGAACGCCGATGAAGCCCTCGCACAGGGTGACGAAGGAGGAGAACAGCACCACCGTGTTGGGGGTGAGGTGGTGCGGCTGGAGTCCGTAGAACTCGAGGAAAGAGCGGAAGAAGTTGCTCGCTGGCAGGCCCAGGCCGCGCAGGCAGTGCGAGCAGAAGACGACCCGCTTGCCCTCCTTCGGGGCCGGCGAAATTTCCCCCCTCCGCGCGAGGCGGACCCTCACAAGGTCCTCGCCGGGCAATCGATGTGTCTTGCGGAGGAAGTCGATGTGATCCTCGTGGACCTCCGAACCATCCCAGGTGCCGGAGTGCGCCGTCGGGGGCGTGACGATGGAGGAAGAGCTCATCGTGAGCGAACCACCGCAACGTTTGACGAAGCTTGAGGTGCAGAGAGAGAGAGAGAAGAGGGAGAGGATGCAGTGGGGAGGCAGGACGCGCGTGCTCTGCCGTTTTCCCTCCTCCCCCTACTTATAGCCACATGGGCTGCAAAGCCGAGGGGGCGGTTGTGGGATTTACTGCGCCCACTACCCCACGCCCCCACGTTTATCGCGCAAAGTTACTGTGCGCGGTAACTCCGTGGGAACCTCAACCGTCCCCCACGGCCGCAGCGGATCCGCTCGCGTGCCGAGGCATGGTAGTGGCGGGCCCTGCCTGCTGGCATGTCCCATCTCGCGGATGGGTAGGCAGGCTGGTCCGGCCACTGATTGCCACGTGTTGTGCACGAAGTGGGTGGCGGCCAGGAAGCTTAGCTCATACGCCACTGAGTTCCCGCCAGGGGATTCGAAAGTATTTTTTGGACGAGTCAAAGTTAGGCGACTCCGACTCCTACCAGTCGGCCCGGCAGAGTCAAGCAGAGTCTCCACCTCAAATACTCAGAGAACGAAGCTACTGAGGCTCCTCGGCTGATTGTCCACGGCGCCTCATCAGCTTCGATGACTACTGTCGGAGTAATGGGCCACGGGTAGGGTAACCCGAGGCCCATAACCTTTCAAGACATCGGGGCTGACTGCGCCCCTCAAGACACGGACGGAGAGCCGACTTCAGGAGGGCGGCTGAAGGAATAACTAGCTGCCCATAAGCGTCCGAGTCCTATGGACGAGATCGAGACCGACCGACTCCGACTGGCGGCTTCCGGAGTCGCCGACCACTGGAAGTCGGCCCCCGACACCAGCAAAGCCCATGCCCTCATCAGGGGGATGGGACAAGGAGTGGCGACAGTGAAGCCCACTCTCTCCCCTTTTCCGGGGGATGGCCAGGGCACAGTGCGTTGTACCAGCGGAGATCCCCGTCTGGCACAACACTGTTGCCATGCCACCCCTGACGCCAGCAACAGTGGGCGGAGTCCTGTACCCACGACGGTCTGACGGTACAATCCACAGAGGACGGGCCATACCAGTCAGTGAGAGTCCAGAAGACGGCAAGGGCACCACCAGTCGGACCCATAGGGAGCCGGCCTGCGGAAGTCGGCCTGCCCCTCCCATGGGTACCACGCACCATTAACCAGACAAGACGGGGAGTGGCTACAGTAATCGTCTGCCAGGCGGCAGGACTATAGCCACGACCCCATGACCAAGCCTGCGTCATTAGAGGCACAGCTACAGTAATCAGCAGCCGGCAGGACCCGCCAGCGGCGGGTGCGGCCTGTCGGCTCCGTACCCGACCAGTCGGCTGGGCCCACCAGTCGGCAGGCCCCAGCAGTTGGCAGGAGGTCCCGCAGGCGAAGAGACTGACAGTTGGGCCCTACGTCCCTACAGTTTACCATTGTACCCCTGGGGGGTAGGCTTATATAAACCCCCCAGGGCACCCATGCAAAGGGTCCCGATTCAGGAGAACTAGACCAGACCTTAGAGAAGGGAGAGAGCTAGCCTAGCCTTCTCCTGTCCACAGATACAGCTCGTGGAGCACCTTTGTACTCACTTTGCCTTAGTGATCATGCGGAGACCCCGCAGAGCAGGATTAGGGGTGTTATCTCCTAGGAGAGCCCCAAACCTGGGTAAAGTACGTCGGTGTTCGTGTCTACGCCTCATCCCGTTTCCAGGCACCGGCGACGTTCTACTCGCCCCCACCATGATAAGCCATCCATTGGCATATGTCGCACCCAACCCCCGACACCGGTGCTCTCCATGACGAGGAGGGAGTAGTTCTCCCTCGGGGCTGATGGTATGTACCAGTAGCTATGTGTTTGATCTCTCTCTCTCTTGTGTTCTTGAGGTGATACGATCTTGATGTATCGCGAGCTTTGCTATTATATTTGGATCTTATGATGTTTCTCCCCCTCTACTCTCTTGTAATGGATTGAGTTTCCCCTTTGAAGTTATCTTATCAGATTGAGTCTTTAAATATTTGAGAACACTTGATGTATGTCTTGCCGTGCGTATCTGTGGTGACAATGGGATACCACATGATTCACTTGATGTATGTTTTGGTGATCAACTTGCGGGTTCCTCCCATGAACCTATGCATAGGGGTTGGCACACGTTTTCCTCGTGATTCTTTGGTAGAAACTTTGGGGCACTCTTTGAGGTTATATGTGTTGGTTGAATAGATGAATCTGAGATTGTGTGACGCATATCGTATAATCATACCCAAGGATACTTGAGGTGACATTGGAGTATCTAGGCGACATTAGGGTTTTGGTTGATTTGTGTATTAAGGTGTTATTCTAGTACGAACTCTAGGGCTGTTTGTGACACTTATAGGAATAGCCCAACAGATTGATTGGAAAGAATAACTTTGAGGTGGTTTCGTACCCTACCATAATCTCTTCGTTCGTTCTCCGCTATTAGTGACTTTGGAGTGACTCTTTTTTGCATGTTGAGGGATAGTTATATGATCCAATTATGTTATTATTATTGAGGGAACTTGCACTAGTGAAAGTATGAACCCTAGGCCTTGTTTCAACGCATTGCAATACCGTTTACGCTCACTTTTATCATTAGTTACCTTGCTGTTTTTATATTTTCAGATTACAAAAACTATTATCTACTATCCATATACCACTTGTATCACCATCTCTTCGCCGGACTAGTGCACCTATACAATTTACCATTGTATTGGATGTGTTGGGGACACAAGAGACTCTTTGTTATTTGGTTGCAGGGTTGCTTGAGAGAGACCATCTTCGTCCTACGCCTCCTACGGATTGATAAACCTTAGGTCATCCACTTGAGGGAAATTTGCTACTGTCCTACAAAGCTCTGCACTTGGAGGCCCAACAATGTCTACAAGAAGAAGGTTGTGTAGTAGACATCAAGCTCTTTTCTGGCGCCGTTGCCGAGGAGGTGAGTGCTTGAAGGTATATCTTTAGATCTTTTAATAGAGTCTTTTAGTTTCTTGTTTTATCACTAGTTTAGTTTATAAAAGAAAATTAAAAAAAATATATGGAATTGAGTATGCCTCATACTCTTCATCTTTTTAATATCTTTCCTGAGTATGATGGAAAGGAAAATTGTGCCAAAGTGTTAGAAGAAGAATGCATTAAAATGTTTGGCACTAAATATTTGAATGATGAGCATGTTTGCAATGTTGTTAGTATGAATTCCTTGAATATCCATGATACTAATGATATGCAAAGCCACAAGCTTGGGGAAGCTATGTTTAATGAAGATGATATTTTTTGCCCCCCAAGTTTTGATGAGCAAATTTATTATGATGAAAGCATGCCTCCTATTTATGATGATTATATTGATGAAAGTGGATTTGGAGAGGTCATGACTTTATTTTGTGATGAATCCACTATTCCGGAAGAGGTTCCAATTGATTATGAGAACAAAGTTGCTATCTATGATGATTATTGTGATGACTTGTATGCTATAAAGAATAATGATATCCATGAAACTTGTCATCATGATTTTAGTTTTCAATTGGATTATGCCTCACATGGTTGTTATTTAGTTGAGTTTTCTCCCACTACTATTCATGAGAAGTTTGCTTATGTGGAGAGTAATAAAATTTCTATGCTTGTAGATCATGAAAAGAATGCTTTAGGTTCTGGTTATATTGTTGAATTAATTCATCATTCTACTGAAAATTATTATGAGGGAGGAATATATGCTTGTAGGAATTGCAATAATATCAAGTTTCCTCTCTATGTGCTTAAAGTTTCAAAGTTACGCTTGTTCTGCCTTCCTATGCTAGTTGATTCTTGTTCCCACAATTTGTTTGCTCACAAAATCCCTATGCATAGGAAGTGGGTTGACTTAAATGTGCTAGTCATATTCTTCAAGATGCTCTCTTTATGTTACAATTCTTATCTTTTATGTGAGCATCATTGAAATCATCATGCCTAGCTAGGGGCGTTAAACGATAGCGCTTGTTGGGAGGCAACCCAATTTTATTTTTGTTTCTTGCTTTTTGTTCCTGTTTAGTAATAAATAATTCATCTAGACTCTGTTTAGATGTGGTTTTATGCTTTTAATTAGTGTTTGTGCCAAGTAGAACCTTTGGGAAGACTTGGGGAAAGTCTTTGCGATCATGCTGTAAAAAACAGAAACTTTAGCGCTCACGAGAATTGCTGCAATTTTTTATTGGAGAGTGATATTTATTTAATTCTTTTTGCATATGATTAATAGACAAATTACTCAGGTCCAACAATTTATTTTAGAATTTTATAAGTTCCATAAGTATAATTTTGATCCAGATTACTACATACTGTTCTATTTTTGACAGATTCTGTTTTCCATGTGTTGTTTGCTTATTTTGATGAATCTATGGCTAGTAAAAGAGTTTATAAACCATAGAGAAGTTGGAATACAGTAGGTTTAACACCAATATAAATTAATAATTAGTTAATTACAGTACCTTGAAGTGGTTTTTGTTTTCTTTTGCTAACGGAGCTTACGAGTTTTCTGTTAAGTTTTGTGTTGTGAAGTTTTCAAGTTTTGGGTAAAGATTCGATGGACTATGGAATAAGGAGTGGCAAGAGCCTAAGCTTAGGGATTCCCAAGGCACCCGAAGGTAATATTCAAGGACAACCAAGAGCCTAAGCTTTGGGATGCCCCGGAAGGCATCCCCTCTTTCGTCTTTGTTCATCGGTAACTTTACTTGGAGCTATATTTTTATTCGCCACATGATATATGTTTTGCTTGGAGCGTCATTTTATTTTCTTTTGTTTTGATTTCTGTCTGAATAAAATACCAAGAGCTGAAATTATTAAATGTTAGAGAGTCTTCATATAGTAGCATAATTGTTTGACTACTCATTGATCTTCACTTATATCTTCCAGAGTAGTTTGTCATTTGCTCTAGTGCTTCACTTATATCCTTTTAGAGCACGGTGGTGGTTTTATTTTATAAAAATAGATGAACTCTCATGCTTCACTTATATTATTTTGATAGTCTTAAATAGCATGGTAATTTTCTTAAATAATCCTAATATGCTATGTATTCAAGATTAGTAAAAAATTTCTTATGAGTGTTTTGAATACTAAGAGAAGTTTGATACTTGATGATTGTTTTGAGATATGGAGGTAATAATATCAAAGTCGTGCTAGTTGAGTAGTTGTGTATTTGAGAAATGCTTGTGTTGAAGTTTGCAAGTCCCGTAGCATGCACGTATGGTAACGTTATGTAACAAATTTGAAACATGAGGTGTTATTTGATTGTCTTCCTTATGAGTGGCGGTCGGGGACGAGCGATGGTCTTTTCCTACCAATCTATCCCCCTAGGAGCATGCGCGTAGTGCCGAGGTTTTTGATGACTTGTAGATTTTTGCAATAATTATGTGAGTTCTTTATGACTAATTTTGAGTCCATGGATTATACGCACTCTCACCCTTCCATCATTGCTAGCCTCTTCGGTACTGTGCATTGCCCTTTCTCACATTGAGAGTTGGTGCAAACTTCGCCGGTGCATCCCAACCCCGTGATGTGATACGCTCTTTCACACATAAACCTTCTTATATCTTCCTCAAAACAGCCACCATACCTACCTATTATGGCATTTCCATAGCCATTCCGAGATATATTGACATGCAACTTTCCACCGTTCCGTTTATTATGACACGCATCATCATTGTCATATTGCTTTGCATGATCATGTAGTTGACATTGTATTTGTGGCAAAGCCACCGTTCATAATTATTTCATACATGTCACTCTTGATTCATCGCAATCCCGTTACACCGCCGAAGGCATTCATATAGAGTCATACTTTGTTCTAGTATCCAGTTGTAATCATTGAGTTGTAAATAAATAGAAGTGTGATGATAATCATTTTCTAGAGCATTGTTCCAAGTGAGGAATAAAAAAAGAGAAAGGCCATAAAAAAAGAGAAGGCCCAAAAAATGAGTGAAAAAGAGAGAAGGGACAATGCTACTATCCTTTGCCACACTTGTGCTTCAAGGTAGCACTGTAATCCTCATGATAGAGATCTCTTGTTTTGTCACTTTCATATACTAGTGGGAATTTTTCATTATAGAACTTGGCTTGTATATTCCAACAATGGGCCTCCTCAAGTGCCCTAGGTCTTCGTGAGCAAGCAAGTCGGATGCACACCCACTTAGTTTCTTTTGTTGAGCTTTCATACATTTATAGCTCTAGTGCATCCGTTGCATGGCAATCCCTACTCCTTGCATTAGCATCAGTCAGTGGGCATCTCCATAGCCCATTGATTAGCCTCGTTGATGTGAGTCTTTCTCCTTTTTGTCTTCTCCACATAACCCCCCTCATTATATTCTATTCCACCCATAGTGCTATCTCCATGGCTCGCGCTCATATATTGCATGTAAGTTTATAGGTTTGAGATTACTAAAGTATGAAACAATTGCTTGGCTTGTCATCGGGATTGTGCATGATGAGAGCATTCTTGTGTGACGAAAATGGAGCATGACTAAACTATATGATTTTGTAGGGATGAACTTTCTTTAGCCATGTTATTTTGAGAAGACATAATTGCTTAGTTAGTATGCTTGAAGTATTATTATTTTTATGTCAATATGAACTTTTGTCTTGAATCTTTCGGATCTGAATATTCATGCCACAATTAAGAAGAATTACATTGAAATTATGCCAAGTAGCACTCCGCATCAAAAATTCTGCTTTTATCATTTACCTACTCGAGGACGAGCAAGAATTAAGCTTGGGGATGCTGATACGTCTCCAACGTATCTATAATTTTTGATTGCTCCATGCTATATTATCTACTGTTTTGGATGTTTATGGGCTTTATTATACACTTTTATATAATTTTTGGGACTAACCTATTAACACAGAGCCCAGTGCCAGTTTCTGTTTTTACCTTGTTTTAGAATATCGCAGAAAAGGAAAACCAAACAGAGTCCAATTGGCCTGAAACTTCACGGAACTTATTTTTGGATCAGAAGAAGCCCAGAAGACTTGAAGTGTGCGTCAGGGAATCTACGAGGAAGCCACGAGGCAGGGGGGCGCGCCCACCCCCTGGGCGCGCCCTCCACCCTTGTGGGCCCCTCGTGCCCCCCTGACGTACTTCTTCCGCCTATATATCTCCATATACCCTAAAAACATCGGGGAGCACAATAGATCGGGAGTTCCGCCGCCAGAAGCCTCCGTAGCCACCGAAAGCCAATCTAGACCCATTCCGGCACCATGCCGAAGGGGCAATCCCTCTCCGGTGGCCATCTTCATCATCCCGGTGCTCTCCATGACGAGGATGGAGTAGTTCTCCCTCGGGGCTGAGGGTATGTACCAGTAGCTATGTGTTTGATCTCTCTCTCGTGTTCTTGAGGTGATACGATCTTGATGTATCGCGAGCTTTTCTATTATATTTGGATCTTATGATGTTTCTCCCCTCTAATCTCTTGTAATGGATTGAGTTTCCTCTTTGAAGTTATTTTATCGGATTGAGTCTTTAAAGATTTGACAATACTTGATGTATGTCTTGCCGTGCGTATCTGTGGTGACAATGGGATACCACGTGATTCACTTGATGTATGTTTTGGTGATCAACTTGCGGGTTCCGCCCATGAACCTATGCATAGGGGTTGGCACACGTTTTCGTCGTGATTCTCCGGTAGAAACTTTGGGGCACTCTTTGAGGTTCTATGTGTTGGTTGAATAGATGAATCTGAGATTGTGTGACGCATATCGTATAATCATACCCACGGATACTTGAGGTGTCATTGGAGTATCTAGGTGACATTAGGGTTTTGGTTAATTTGTGTGTTAAGGTGTTATTCTAGTACGAACTCTAGGGTTGTTTGTGACACTTATAGGAATAGCCCAACAGATTGATTGGAAAGAATAACTTTGAGGTGGTTTCGTACCCTACCATAATCTCTTCGTTCGTTCTCCGCTATTAGTGACTTTGGAGTGACTCTTTGTTGCAAATTGAGGGATAGTTATATGATCCAATTATGTTATTATTGTTGAGGGAACTTGCACTAGTGAAAGTATGAACCCTAGGCCTTGTTTCAACGCATTGCAATACCGTTTACGCTCACTTTTATCATTAGTTACCTTGCTGTTTTTATATTTTCAGATTACAAAAACTATTATCTACTATCCATATACCACTTGTATCACCATCTCTTCGCCAAACTAGTGCACCTATACAATTTACCATTGTATTGGGTGTGTTGGGGACACAAGAGACTCTTTGTTATTTGGTTGCAGGGTTGCTTGAGAGAGACCATCTTCATCCTACGCCTCCTACGGATTGATATACCTTAGGTCATCCACTTGAGGGAAATTTGCTACTGTCCTACACACCTCTGCACTTGGAGGCCCAACAACGTCTACAAGAAGATGGCTATGTAGTAGACATCACACTGTTACAATCACTACAAAAACTACTACTGTTACTTTTACCACTGTTACCGTTACTTCCATATTACTTTGCTACTAAATACTTTGCTGTAGATATTAAGTCTTTCAGGTGCGGTTGAATTGACAACTCAACTATTAATACTTGAGAATATTCTTTGGCTCCCCTTGTGTCGAATCAATAAATTTGGGTTGAATACTCTACCCTCGAAAACTGTTGTTATCCCCTATACTTGTGGATTATCACAAGTCACCGATCCAATGCTTATGAATTTACCTTATATTGTTCTTGCTAAGTTACTACTGCTATCAACAATATTACACTTGCTACAGAACTATTGTTATCATTGTTACCGTTACCGTTACTGTTGCTACTATTATCAAAACTATGATACTAATGTGCTACTGATCACTTTGCTGTGGATAATTAATCTCCAGGTGTGGTTGAATTGACAACTCAGCTGCTAATACCTTCAAATATTTTTTGGCGCCCCTTGTGTCGAATCTATAAATTTGGGTTGAATACTCTACCCTCGAAAACTATTGCGATGCCCTATACTTGTGGGTTATCAGCATGTTATGGAAAGACTAGATTCTATTGAAAAGAAAATGCTTACTGAAGAGCATATTGAAAACTTGGATAAAAAGATGCATAATTTTGCCACTAAAATTGGGTCAAAAGCGGGGGAAGTTCTTAAGTTATGAAAAGAAAAGGGAACCGTAATTCAAGAAAGAATTGAAGAAAGTCCATCTCGGATTGAGAAACTAGAAGAAATCTTTAGTAATTTGAGCACGACTTTTGCTTCAGCTAAAACTATTAAAAAAATCCCGTAAAAATTGGCAAGACTACCCAAGTTACTAAGAGCAAGGGTGCAACTTCTAGTAAAGGGGATCTTAAGATGATTAGTATCCACCCGGATTTTGTTGAAGTTATAAGAGATCCCTTGGCAAAAATGAATTCTTCAAAATTGTTCCTAGAAGTTTTGTCATGGAAAATCTTTATGCTAAATCCTTGAAAAATTCTAAGTGTTTGATTGAAGAGTTGAACAAAGATGACAAAATTTATATCCTTGCTTTATGCCTAGCTAAGGGTGTAAAACTATAGCGCTTGTTGGGAGGCAACCCAATGAGTAAAATTTATTTTTGTTTTTTGCTTCCTGTTTTTGATTGTTAGAAAAATTATGCTACTGGTATGATTGTGTCTTTTATGTTTTAATTAGTGTTTGTGCAAAGTAATGCCTTTAGGATCTTTTTGGGTGATAGTTGTTTGATCTTGCTGAAAAAACAAAAACTTTTGCACCCGTGAAAATAATTTTCATTTTTAACCAAAGAGTGATAAAATACTCATTACTTTTGCAGTAGATCAATATACAAATTTCTCAGGTCGTCCTAAATTTTCAGAATTTTTGTAGTTACAGGAGTATTCGAAACATCCAGATTGCTCTAGACTGTTCTGTTTTTTGACAGATTCTATTTTCTTTACATTGTGTGCTTGTTTTGATGGCTCTATGGTTTTCTTTGATGAGTTTTTGCCATAGAAAAGTTGGAATATAGTAGATATAATGCAAGAACAAAATATGAATTGGTTTGATACATCACTTATAGTAGTGATTTATTTTCTTATACTAACGGATCTCACGAAGGTTTTGTTGAGTTTTGTGTGATTGAAGTTTTCAAGTTTTGGGTTATCTTACGATGGATGAAGGAATAAGGAGTAAGAAGAGTCTAAGCTTGGGGATGCCCCGGCATCCCCTGCTATTATCCAAAAGAGAGCAAGCAACTAAGCTTGGGGATGCCCCCAAGTGGCATCCCCTCTTTCTTCTAACGACCATCGGTATTTTACTCGAAGCTATATTTTTATTCGTCACATACTATGTGTTTTGCTTGGAGCATCTTGTATGATATGAGTCTTTGCTTGTTTTATTTTCTGTTTTAAGTCTTGATTCCTTGCTGGACACACCTATTTGAGAGAGCCAAAATTATGTCATGGTTTGTTAGAATTGCTCTCTATGCTTCACTTAATTTTTTTATGAGCTATGGACTTGCTCTAGTGCTTCACTTATATCTTTTTTGAGCATGGTGTGCTTTATTATTTTTGAAGAAATGCTCTCTTGCTTCACTTAGGTTTATTTGAGATTTAGTAAAATTTTCAATAAATTCTCTCTTGCTTCACTTAAATTATTTTGAGAGAAATAAAAATTATGCTCATGATCTTCACTTATATTTGTTTGAGCTTATCAAAAGCGACATATGAAAATTAGTTCCAAAGTGATAGATATCCAAGAAGGATATAATAAAAACTTTCATGAAGATCATTGGACAAAATAAACTTGATTCTTGGTAATAATTTTGAGCTATGATGATGTGATATGTGAGTTATGTTGATGAGTAATTATGCTTTAGTAAGAATATTGGTGTTAAGGTTTGTGATTCTCTATGCAAGCATGAAAGTCAATAATTATGCAATGAAATTATATCCTACTTGTGGTGCATTATTCGGTGTTAATTATGCTTAATGCTCACTGATGACCCACAAGTATAGGGGATCTATCGTAGTCCTTTCGATAAATAAGAGTGTCGAACCCAATGAGGAGCAGAAGGAAATGATAAGCGGTTTCCAGCAAGGTATTCTCTGCAAGTACTAAAATAAGTGGTAACAGATAGTTTTGTGATAAGATAATTTGTAATGAGCAACAAGTAACAAAAGTAAATAAAGTGCAGCAAGGTGGCCCAATCCTTTTTGTAGCAAAGGACAAGCCCGGGCAAACTCTTATATAGAGAAAAGCGCTCCCGAGGACACATGGGAATATCGCCAAGCTAGTTTTCATCATGTTCATAAGATTCGCGTTCGGTACTTTGATAATCTGATATGTGGGTGGACCGGTGCTTGGGTACTGTCCTTACTTGGACAAGCATCCCACTTATGATTAACCTCTATTGCAAGCATCCGCAACTACAACAAAAGTATTAAGGCAAACCTAACCATAGCATGAAACATATGGATCCAAATCAGCCCCTTACGAAGCAACGCATAAACTAGGGTTTAAACTTCTGTCACTCTAGCAACCCATCATCTACTTATTACTCCCCAATGCCTTCCTCTAGGCCCAAACAATGGTGAAGTGTCATGTAGTCGATGTTCACATGACACCACTAGAGGGATGACAACATACATCTCATCAAAATATCGAACGAAGACCAAATTCACATGACTACCAATAGGAAGACTTCTCCCATGTCCTCAGGAACAAACGTAACTACTCACAAAGCATATTCATGTTCATAATCAGAGGGGTATTAATATGCATATAGGATCTGAACATATGATCTTCCACCAAATAAACCAACTAGCATCAACTACAAGGAGTAATTAAGACTACTAGCAACCCACAGGTACCAATCCCGGACTTGGAGACAAGAATTGGATACAAGAGATGAACTAGGGTTTTGAGAGGATATGGTGCTGGTGAAGATATTGATGGAGATTGCCCTCTCCCGATGAGAGGAGCATTGGTGATGACGATGGCGATGATTTCCCCCTCCCGGAGGGAAGTTTCCCTGGCAGAACAGCTCCGCCAGAGCCCTAGATTGGTTCCGCCAAGGTTCCGCCTCGTGGCGGTGGAGTTTCGTCCGAGAACATGGCTTATGATTTTTTTCCCATCGAAAGACTTCATATAGCAGAAGATGGCCACCGGAGGGCCACCAGGGGACCCACGAGGTAGCGGGGCACGCCCAGGGGGGTAGGGCGCGCCCCCACCCTCGTGGGCAGGGTGTGCCCCCCTGGTGAACTTCTTCTGCTGAGTATTTTATATATATTCTGAAAACATCTTCTGTAAAGTTTCAGGACTTTTGGAGCTGTGCAGAACAGGTCTCTAATATTTGCTCCTTTTCCAGCCCAGAATCCTAGCTGCCGGCATTCTCCCTCTTTATGTAAACCTTGTAAAATAAGAGAGAATAGGCATAAGTATTGTGACATAATGTGTAATAACAGCCCATAATGCAATAAATATCGATATAAAAGCATGATGCAAAATGGACGTATCAACTCCCCCAAGCTTAGACCTCGCTTGTCCTCAAGCGAAAGCCGAAATCGGAAAATATGTCCACATGTTTAGAGATAGAGGTGTCGATAAAAATAAAATACGGACATGAGGGCATCATGATCATTCTTAGAACAACAACTTATATAATTCTTGTCATATAATTTCTTATGCTAGAGTAATAATTCAATCACAATTTCAAGTATGAATCGTAAACTTCATTGACAACTAACAAACTATAATCTCAGTTATTGGAGCAATTGCAATTTATCATAACATAGGAAAGAGTCAATCTATAAGAGCTTTTCAGAAAGTCCACATACTCAACTATCATATAGTCTTTCACCATTGTTGACACTCACGCAATACTTATGGGTATGGAGTTTTAAATCAGACACAGAGAAAGATAGGGGCTTATAGTTTTGCCTCCCAACGTTTTACCTCAAGGGTAATGTCAATAATAATCAGTGGAGGAGACAGCGCCCGGCGACCCTGGGCACTTGCCCGGGCTCGCTCCGTGTCCGATAGCAAGGATGGGCAATGTTACGATGGGCTAAACCTGCTCACTAATGCGGGATTACCCGGGCAAGAGTGCGTTGGGCCTCCTTCAGCTGACAATCCAGCCCTGTTAATATCCGACCGAACAAAAATACTTTTTTAATATGCACACGTCTCTTCGTTTCTCGCATCTGAGCGGCGCAGGGAGTTGCAGGGGGGACGGCGAGCGAAGGATCTGGGCGACCGGAGGCTGCAGACTGGCCGAAGGCGAGCGGCCGAGGACGAGCGAGCGACGCAATCTACTCGTTCCCTCCTTCCTCTCCTTCGGCAATTCCTTCGGTAAAAGATTGCTTATCTGATCTGGGCTACTGAGGATTGATATGCCAAGATGATGAGATTTTAATAAATAACTGAACACATGCCTTCGGTAATTTAGGGGATTTCCATTGGGATTGATATGAATAGATGAACTTGTTGTGGTGGCCTGTAACCTGTAGGCATACGTGCCGATTTCTATGCTAAAGCAGCGTGTACGTGCTCCCAAAGGCACTGTTGTTCATGTCGTGATCTTGCACAGTATAGAGAAAAATTATATATTTTGCTATTGGAAATTATAGAAAGGGTAACTATGTAAGAAGTCGCAACCTGCAATATTTCTACCTTTTGGTTACGTCATAGGATGCAAATTTCTTGATGTGTAGTTTGTTGTTTTTCTGCTGGTAGGAGGGAAAGAAATATATAACTGATTTTAGTTTACTTTACTGTAGACTTAATATTTGATGATACATATATGCAGCTGTTGCAAGTAGCTTTGTACTATGAACTGGTGGTTCCACATATTATTCGAACATTTACTATAATGAAGTCTCCATTGCCTCATGATTTTCTTTAGCACATTGTCGGTATGTTCCATTTGACCATCTCTATTCTTACAAACTTTCTATTTTGAATATATTTACATTTCACAGATAAATTTGTTTTAATTACAAATTCATTTTTTTATCTTGTAGTGCCTTCCAGGACTTTGGCAACCTAATGAGTTTGCTTCTATGCAAGGTTGGTTATACGTCTTTATTTTGCCAAAAATGATTAAGTGAGAGATCCTTTTGACCGTGATGGAAGAAATTGAACAATGACATGTGATATGGATAGCTTTACTTTAAAATTAAATTTTGTTGGATATGAAGTTTGAAAGTTTGGTGCTATATTATATGTTGTATATATCGGAATACCCGATTTTTGATTTCTAGATGAGTAAAATACATTGGAGGTCCTAGAAGTATTCCAAGTGTGTCAAGTAGGCCCTAAAAGGCGCGGGCAAAATACACATATAGGACCCGTGGTGAATGATTTCAAACTTTTAGGACCTACTTGACACATTTGGAATACCTTTAAGACCTCTGGTGTATTTTACTCTTTTTAGGTTATACATTTAGGCTCAACTTGCCCAGGCTCCAGAAAATTTTTGGCTCCGCCACTGACAAGAATAGTTCATGAAAACTCACATCTAATTAGCCATATATACCACGATCCTTCCAACATAATGTGCTTGCCAAAGGATAAAATGCAAAAAGGAAGGGTGAAGATCACCATGACTCTTATGCAAGGTAGGAGATAAAAGTAAAAGATAGGCCCTTCGCAGAGGGAAGCAAAGGTTGTCATGCGCTTTTATAATTGGATGCACAAAATCTTAATGCGAAAGAACGTCACTTTATATTGCCACTTGTGATATGAACCTTTATTATGCAATCTGTCGCTTTTATTTCTTCCATATCACACGATCGTATAAAGTTTATTTTCTCCCACACTAATAAGTCACACATATTTAGAGAGCAATTTTTATTGCTTTGCACCGATGACAACTTATTTGGGGGATCTTATTCAATCCGTAGGTAGGTATGGTGGACTCTTAGGGCAAAACTGGTTTAAGGGTATTTGGAAGCACAAGTAGTATCTCTACTTGGTGCGATGAATTTGGCTAGCGTGAGAGGGAAAGGCAAGCTCAACCATGTTGGATGATCCATGACAATATAATTTATCTCGGATGTAAGAAAACATAACCCATTACATTGTCTTCCTTGTCCAACGTAAACTCTTTAGCATGTCATATTTTAATGAGTGCTCACAGTCATAAAAGATGTCCAAGATAGTATATCTATATGTGAAGACCTCTCTTTCTTTATTACTTCCTATTAATTGCAACGATGACCAAAACTATGTTTGTCAACTCTCAACAACTTTTATTCATCATACTCTTTCTATGTGAGCTCATTACTTTCCATAAGATCCTTATGATCTCTTTGTTTCTTTTTATTTATTTCTCTTTTCTTTTATTCACTTAGGATCATGGCAAAATAATCAAGCCCTTGACTCAACACTAAAATTTATTATATATAGCTCATAGACTCGATTACATAGAGGAATTATAAAGTAAAACTCACAAATAGATCATACTAAGAACTTTTATTCTACTAGATCAAGATATTACCAAAAGGATCGAACTAAGAAAAACGGTGAAGATAAAAGTGATGGTGATACGATACCGGGGCACTCCCCCAAGCTTGGCAGTTGCCAAAGGGAGTGCCCATACCATATACTCAATTCTTCTTTGTTGGTGGAGAAGGTGATGGTTTTGTTGATGGCGTAGGTTTCTTCCTTAATTTACGCTTGAGGACAGAATTTTGGTCCCTTAGGACCTCGATCTCCTGCTCCAGGCTCACTATCTTTTTGATAGTTCCTGTTTGTTTTCCTGCAAGAGGTGAGAAGGGATAAAATCGATCTTAGGTTTCTTTACTCTATCAGGGAGGCTTGACTTTTTGAACTCCACATGCATGTCCCCAGGTTGAGGTAGTGGGACTTCATCTTCATCTGAGCTCGTCTCCTCCTTTCCCTCAGGTTCATAGTCCTCTTCTTCTTCCGTAGTCCAACCACAATGCTCCACATCCCCATAGACTTTAGGATCTGCAAGGTAATCAGCCACATAGCTCTCTCCTTCCGAATCCTGGGATGACATGCTGCTCAAATCTGCAGCAGCACAGCTCGAAACAAAGAAAGGAGATATTTGCGTGATACGGGAGTCAAAACCTCCGGGAGATTATATAATGATTTTTTATCGACCAAAATACGTAACGTGTAAGAAAACGGAGTTCGGAAAGCGCACGAGGTGCCCACGAGGTAGGGGGCGCGCCCAGGGGGGTAGGGCGCGCCCTCCACCCTCATGGAGCCCTCATGTCCTTCCCAGACTGCTACTTATTTTTCTATTTTTCTAAATATTCCAAAACGGAGAAATATTGCCTTAAGAACTGTTTTGGAGTCGGTTTACTTACCGTATCACATACCTATTCCTTTTCGAAGTCTGAAACGTTCCGGATAGTGTCCCTTATGTATTCCTCCAGGGTTACGGTTTCAATAACATTGGTTTCAACATTTATGGAATTACCTGAGATATAATGTTTGATTCTTTGACCGTTCACCACCTTCGGATTTGTGCCTTCGAAATTGTTGATTTTTATGGCACCGGAACGATAGACCTCCTCGATAACGTAAGGACCTTCCCATTTAGAGAGAAGTTTTCCTGCAAAAAATCTTAAACGAGAGTTGTATAACAATACATAATCGCCTACATTAAACTCACGCTTTTGTATTCTTTTGTCATGCCATCTTTTAACTTTTTCTTTAAACAACTTGGCATTTTCATAGGCTTGGGTTCTCCATTCATCAAGTGAGCTAATATCAAATAACCTCTTCTCACCGGCAAGTTTAAAATCATAATTGAGTTCTTTAATAGCCCAATATGCCTTGTGTTCTAGTTCGAGAGGTAAGTGACATGCTTTCCCATAAACCATTTTATACGGAGACATACCCATAGGATTTTTATATGCAGTTCTATAGGCCCATAATGCATCATCAAGTTTCTTGGACCAATTCTTTCTAGATCTATTAACAGTCTTTTGCAAAATTAATTTGAGTTCTCCATTACTCAATTCTACTTGACCACTAGACTGACGGTGATAAGGAGATGCAATTCTATGATTAACATCATATTTAGCAAGCATTTTACGGAAAGCACCATGAATAAAATGTGAACCACCATCAGTCATTAAATATCTAGGGACTCCAAATCTTGGAAAAATAACTTCTTTAAGCATTTTAATAGAAGTGTTATGATCAGCACTACTAGTTGGAATAGCTTCTACCCACTTAGTAACGTAATCAACAACAACTAAAATATGTGTATATCCATTATAGGAAGGAAATGGTCTCATATAATCAAAGCCCCAAACGTCAAATGGTTCAATAACAAGTGAATAATTCATAGGCATTTCTTGACGTCTACTAATATTACCAATTCTTTGACATTCATCACAAGATAAAAGAAACTTACGGGCATCCTTGATGAGATTAGGCCAATAAAAACCAGATTGCAATACCTTATGTGCAGTTCTATCTCCAGCATGGTGTCCTCCATAAGCTTCGGAGTGACACTTGCGTAGGATCTGTTCCTGTTCATGCTCAGGTACACAACGTCTAATAACACCATCTACTCCTTCTTTATAAAGATGTGGGTCATCCCAAAAGTAATGCCTCAAATCATAGAAGAACTTCTTCTTTTGTTGGTATGTGAAACAAGGTGGTATAAACTTAGCAACAATGTAATTGGCTGTAACGCCCTCGATGCGGCTATATCTCCTACGTGTCGAAGAACGACTTAGAGGCATAACCGCATTGAAAGCAATGTTGCAAGTAAGGTAATCTTCACAACAACCCATGTAAATATATAAAAGGGGAAAGGATACATAGTTGGCTTACACTCGCCACGTCACACAAATACATGAATAACATTACAATCATCCAATACACTCATGGTCCGACTACGGTACCAAAATAAAAGATCAACCCCAACATGCGACACGGTCCCCGATCGCCCCAACTGGGCACCTCTACTGATCATCTGGGAAAGACACATAGTAACGACGAGAGTCTTCATCAAACTCCCACTTGAGCTCAAGCGCATCGTCTGGAACGGTATCATCGGTCCCTGCATCTGGTTTGGAAGTAAACTGTGAGTCACGGGGACTCAGCAATCTCACACCCTCGCGATCAAGACTATTTAAGCTTATAGGTAAGGCAAGGTAATATGTGGAGCTACAGCAAGCGACTAGCATATATGGTGGCTAACATACGCAAATGAGAGCGAGAAGAGAAGGCAAAGCACGGACGAATAACTATGATCAAGAAGTGATCCTAGAACAACCCACGTCAAGCATTACTCCAATACCGTGTTCACTTCTTGGACTCCACCGAGAAGAGACCATCACGGTTACACACGTGGTTGATTCATTTTAATTAAGTTATGTTTCATGTTATCTACAACCGGACATTAACAAATTCCCATCTTCCCATAACCGCGGGCACGGCTTTCGAAAGTTCAAATCCCTGCAGGGGTGTCCCAACTTAGCCCATCACAAGCTCTCACGGTCAATGAAGGATATTCCTTCCAGCGGGAAGACCCGATCAGGCTCGGAATCCCGGTTACAAGACATCCTCGACAATGGTAAAACTAAACCAGCAACACCGCTCGAATGTGCCGACAAATCCCGATAGGAGCTGCACATATCTCGTTCTCAGGGCACACCGGATTGTCCAAGGTTCAGGTAGGCCAGCCCAGAGTTGCCCCTGGTGGCCACCGGCAGCTGACAGGTTGGACCAACACTCAGAGGAGCACTGGCCCGGGGGTTTAAATAAAGATGACCCTTGAGTCCGCGGAACCCAAGGGAAAAAGAGGCTAGGTGGCGAATGGTAAAACCAATGTTGGGCATTGCTGGAAGAGTTTTATTCAAGGCGAACTGTCAAGGGGTTCCCATTATAACCCAACCGCGTAAGGAACGCAAAATCCGGGAACATAACACCGATATGACGAAAACTAGGGCGGCAAGGGTGGAACAAAACACTAGGCAAAAGGCCGAGCCTTCCACCCTTTACCAAGTATATAGGTGCATTAAGATAACAAGATAATATAGTGATATCCCAACAATAAACAATGTTCCAACAAGGAACGATCTCCAATCTTCACCTGCAACTAGCAATGCTATAAGAGGGGCCGAGCAAAGCGGTAACATAGCCAATCAACGGTTTTCTAGGACATGGTGGGTTAGAGGTTGACATGGCAATTTGGGAGGCATGAAAGCAAGTGGTAGGTATTGTAGCATAGGCATAGCAAAAGAGCGAGCATCTAGCAAGCAAAGATAGAAGTGATTTCGAGGGTATGATCATCTTACCTGCAAAGTTGTCAGAGTTGACTTGATCCTCGTAAGCAAACTCAACGGGCTCCTTGGCAAAATCGCTAACAAGTCAACAATCTGCCAGGATTCAGAAAATAGCAAAAGTAGAGCTCGATTGACTCAAGCTAGGGTGCTCCATAAATGCAAGCAAAGACATGGATGAATAGAGCACCACAATATTAACAAATCATCCTTACTGATCATCCTCAAAAGAGGCATGGATCACTAAGAAACAACATGAACATATGGCATAATGACAAAATCAGGACAAGGACTTAGAGAAATTCTAAGTCCCTGAAATCAGC
Source organism: Triticum urartu (assembly GCF_003073215.2). Lineage (NCBI taxonomy): Eukaryota > Viridiplantae > Streptophyta > Magnoliopsida > Poales > Poaceae > Triticum > Triticum urartu. The sequence continues at coordinate 99,871,261 of NC_053025.1, read as the reverse complement.
ATTACCGATTGCACTACTTTGCAAGCTTGTGCTAGTCACCACACATATCACAAAAATACATGGTAAGCACCTCTGTAAAGATGGCATGGCATATAACAAAACTCATGTAGAGCTCAGGATCATAGCATGCACACATTAATCATGGCAAAAATGACAAATAGCTATTTGATGAAACAGATCTGCCAAGTTTATCACATAGCCCTCTTCCAACAGCATTTCGGGCATCAAGATGAGCTCAAATGAAAATGATGCAGTGAGATTAAATGATGTACTCTTTGAGGCGAACATTTTGATAGGCTACACGCGCAAATCGGAGCTACGAATGCAAAGTTACGACATGCCAAAGTATGCAAAAAAATATCCGGAATTAGGGTTTCGGGGGAAAGTCAACCCGCGGATCTCAGATCCAGATCGGCCACTGTAGCGGTTACTGTAGCAGCTCGCACCGAGGTCGCCGAAAATGGCCGCGGTGGTGGCCGGACTTGATGGGGAAGAAGGGCGGCGATGCGGGTGGTGGTCGGCCGGCGAGGAGGAAGCGACGGGCGGTGGTCGGTCGGCGAGGAGGAAGCGGCACAGCGGGCGGTGGTCGGCGGTGGAGCAGGCGGAGTGGGGCGCGGTGTCGCCGGCGTCGGGGAAGACTGGCGACGAGATGGCGGGCGGCGGCGCAAGGGAGGACCGGGCGGCGCGGATCCGGTCTCCCCACGGGCTCGGGCGGCGGCGTTGGATGGGTCGCGGGGGCCAGTTGCGGGCTCTCCGGGCACGGCGGCGCGACGAAGTGGGCACCGAGCGGCGGCGAACCAGACGATGACACGTGGCGGCGGAGGGTGGAAACGGACGTGTTCGTCCTAGGAGTTGTGTCCGGCGGCGTAGGGAGCGGAATTTTAGGGTTTGGAAGGAGGGGATTCAGAATTTTCGAGGAGGGGTCTATATATAGAGGTAGAGGGAGCTAGGAAGCTCCAAATGAGGTGCAATTTTTGGCCACGCGATCGTGATCGAACGACCGAGATGATGGAGGGGGTTTAGGTGGGTTTTGGGCCACTTTGGAGGGGTGTTGGGCTGCAACACAAACGAGGCCTTCTTGGTCCCTCGGTTAACCGTTGGAGTATCAAACGAAGTCCAAATTGCACGAAACTTGACAGGCGGTCTACCGGTAGTAAACCAAGGCCGCATGGCAAGTCTCGGTCCAATACGGAAATGTTTAACCCCCACACAAAAAGAGGTAGAGAGGGGCACCGGAGGAGATAGGAGCGCCGGAATGCAAAACGGACAACGGGGAAAATGCTCGGATGCATGAGACGAACACGTATGCAAATGCAATGCACATGATGACATGATATGAGATGCATGACAAAGGCAACAACACACAAAGACAAAAACCCGAACCCGAGGAAATAAAATAACTTAGTGCCAGAAATGGCAAGAGTTGGGATACATATAAGGTAAATTACATCCGGGGTGTTACAATGGCATAATCAGCATACCATGGAGCAATATGAGAAGTATTTATGACATTTAGTTGCTCATCAAGAAAGCTATCATTAATAGGTAGTGAGTCATCAAGCACATTTTCTAACCTAGACAAGTTGTCTACAACGGGGTTCTCACCTCCCTTCCTATCAACAATATGTAAATCAAATTCTTGTAGCAAGAGAACCCATCTAATAAGTCTAGGTTTAGCATCTTTCTTTTCCATGAGATATTTAATAGCAGCATGATCAGTGTGAATAGTTACTTTAGAATCAACAATATAGGGTCTAAACTTATCACAAGCAAATACAACTGCCAAGAATTCTTTTTCAGTAGTAGCGTAATTTCTTTGAGCATTGTCTAGGGTTTTACTAGCATATTGAATAATATTTAATTTCTTATCAACTCTTTGTCCTAGAACAGCACCTACAGCATAATCACTAGCATCACACATGATTTCAAAAGGTAAATTCCAATCAGGTGGCTGAACAATAGGTGCAGAGATCAATGCTTTCTTAAGTATTTCAAATGATTCTACACAATCATCATAAAAAACAAATGGTATATCTTTTTGTAATAAATTGGTCAGAGGCCGAGAAATTTTTGAGAAGTCCTTAATGAACCTCCTATAAAAATCGGCGTGACCAAGGAAACTTCTTATACCTTTGATGTCCTTGGGACATGGCATCTTTTCAATAGCATCAACCTTGGCTTTATCAACTTCAATACCTCTTTCAGAAACTTTATGCCCCAGGACAATACCTTCATTAACCATAAAGTGGCACTTTTCCCAATTTAAGACAAGATTAGTTTCTTCACATCTCTGCAAAACTCGATCAAGGTTGCTCAAGCAATCATCAAAAGAAGATCCATAGACGGAAAAATCGTCCATGAAAACCTCACAAATCTTTTCACAAAAGTCAGAGAATATAGCCATCATGCATCTTTGAAAGGTAGCAGGTGCATTACATAAACCAAAAAGGCATACGTCTATAAGCAAAAGTACCAAAAGGGCAAGTAAAAGTAGTCTTTGATTGATCTTTGGCCGACACAGGTATTTGAGAGAAACCAGAATAACCATCTAGAAAGCAAAAATGTGTACGTTTGGATAATCTTTCTAGCATTTGATCAATAAAAGGTAAGGGGTAGTGATCCTTTTTAGTAGCTTTATTTAATTTGTGGAAATCAATTACCATCCTATAACCTGTAATAATTCTTTGAGGAATCAATTCATCTTTATCATTAGGAACGACAGTAATACCTCCCTTCTTAGGGACACAATGGACAGGACTTACCCACTGACTATCAACAACGGGATAGATTATACCTGCTTCAAGGAGCTTTAGTATTTCCTTTCTTACCACTTCTTTCATTTTAGGATTCAGCCGTCGTTGATGATCACGAACTGGTTTAGCATCTTCTTCCAAATTTTATGTTGACATAGAGTGGGACTAATGCCCTTAAGATCATCAAGAGTATACACAATAGCAGCACGGTGCTTCTTCAGAGTTTTCAATAATCTCTCTTCCTCATGCTCTGAAAGGTTAGCACTAATAATAACATGATATATCTTTTTCTCATCAAGGTAAGCATATTTAAGAGTATCAGGCAATGGTTTAAGCTCAAACACGGGATCACCCTTGGGTGGAGGAGGATCCCCTAAGATTTCAACAGGTAAATTGTTTTTCAGAATAGGTTCCTGTTTAAAGAATACTTCATCTATTTCCCTTCTTTCATTCATAAACATATCATTTTCATGGTCTAGAAAATATTGTTCTAAAGGATCACTAGGAGGTACGGCAATAGAAGCAAGACCAATAATTTCATCCTTACTAGGAAATTCTTCTTCACGGTGTTGTCTACTAAATTTAGAGAAATTAAATTCATGAGTCATATCATCTAAACTGATAGTAACAACATCCCTTTTGCAATCTATGGTAGCATTAACAATGTTCAAGAAAGGTCTACCAAATATAATAGGACAAAAGCTATCTTGTGGGGAACCAAGAACAAGAAAATCAGCAGGATATTTAGTTTTCCCACACAAGAATTCAACATCTCTAACAATTCCCATTGGTGAAATAGTATCTCTATTGGCAAGTTTAATTGTGACATCAATATCTTCTAACTCAACAGGTGCAATATCATGCATAATTTCTCTATATAGGCTAATAGGTATTGCACTAGCACTGGCACCCATATCACATAAGCCATGATAACAATGATCTACTATTTTAACAGAAATAACAGGCATGCCTACCATGGGTCTAGGTTTATCTTTAGCGCAAGGTTTAGCAATTCTAGCAGTTTCATCACAGAAATAAATAACATGCCCATCAATATTATCGGACAAGAGATCTTTAACAATAGCAATATTAGGTTCAACTTTAACTTGATCAGGAGGTGTATATGTTTTAATATTGCTTTTATGAACCACAGTTGAAGCTTTAGCATGATCCTTTATCCTAACAGGGAAAGGTGGTTTCTCAACATAAGAAGTAGGAACAATAGGATCATTATAAGTGACAATATTTTCTTCAACTTTAATAGGTGCAGCTACTTTTACTTCTATGGGAGGATGATATTTAAACCACTTCTTCTTGGGGAGATCAATATAAGTAGCAAAAGATTCACGGAAAGAAGCTACTATCTCAGAGTCAAGTCCATATTTAGTGCTAAATTTACGGAAAACATTAGTATCCATAAAAGATTTAACACAATCAAACTTAAGTGTCATACCTGACTCCTTACCTTCGTCGAGGTCCCAATCTTCAGAGTTGCGTTTAATTCTTTCTAATAAATCCCATTTGAATTCAATAGTCTTCATCATAAAAGAGCCAGCATAAGAAGTATCGAGCATGGTGCGATTTTTATCAGAGAGCCGAGCATATAAATTTTGAATAATCATCTCTCTTGAGAGCTCATGATTGGGGCATGAATATAACATTGATTTAAGCCTCCCCCAAGCTTGAGCGATGCTTTCTCCTTCGCGAGGCCAAAAATTATATATATAATTGCGATCACGATGAACAAGATGCATAGGATAATACTTCTGATGAAATTCCAATTTCAATCGTTTGTAATTCCAAGACCCCATAGCATCACATAGCTTATACCATGTCGATGCATCTCCCTTCAAAGATAAAGGGAAGACCTTCTTCTTAACAACATCTCCGGGTACACCTGCAAGCTTAAATAATCCGCAAACTTCATCCACATATATTAAATGCTCATCAGGATGCTTTGTTCCATCTCCTACAAAAGGATTAGCTAGCAGTTTTTCTATCATACTCGAAGGAATTTCAAAGCAGACATTTTCATTTTCAGTAGGTTTAGTAGGTTGAGGAGCAACTCTTTGCTCTACTGGTTGGGGATACCCCGAAAAAGCCCCTTAGAGGATTACTTTCCATAGTAACAGGTGACAGTAAATTTCAGCACACTATATAAATTTTTCCTTACCAAATTCCACCTACCAAAGGCGCTTCACTCCCCGGAAACGGCGCTAGAAAAGAGTCTTGATGACCCACAAGTATAGGGGATCTATCATAGTCCTTTCGATAAATAAGAGTGTCGAACCCAACGAGGAGCAGAAGGAAATGATAAGCGGTTTCCAGCAAGGTATTCTCTGCAAGTACTGAAATAAGTGGTAACAGATAGTTTTGTGATAAGATAATTTGTAACGAGCAACAAGTAACAAAAGTAAATAAAGTGCAGCAAGGTGGCCCAATCCTTTTTGTAGCAAAGGACAAGCCTGGACAAACTCTTATATAGAGAAAAGTGCTCCTGAGGACACATGGGAATATCGTCAAGCTAGTTTTCATCACGTTCATAAGATTCGCGTTCGGTACTTTGATAATCTGATATGTGGGTGGACCGGTGCTTGGGTACTCTCCTTACTTGGACAAGCATCCCACTTATGATTAACCTCTATTGCAAGCATCCGCAACTACAACAAAAGTATTAAGGGTAAACCTAACCATAGCATGAAACATATGGATCCAAATCAGCCCCTTACGAAGCAACGCATAAACTAGGGTTTAAGCTTCTGTCACTCTAGCAACCCATCATCTACTTATTACTCCCCAATGCCTTCCTCTAGGCCCAAACAATGGTCAAGTGTCATGTAGTCGACGTTCACATGACACCACTAGAGGGATGACAACATACATCTCATCAAAATATTGAACAAAGACCAAATTCACATGACTACTAATAGCAAGACTTCTCCCATGTCCTCAGGAACAAACGTAACTACTCACAAAGCATATTCATGTTCATAATCAGAGGGGTATTAATATGCATATAGGATTTGAACATATGATCTTCCACCAAATAAACCAACTAGCATCAACTACAAGGAGTAATTAACACTACTAGCAACCCACAGGTACCAATCCCGGACGTGGAGACAAGAATTGGATACAAGAGATGAACTAGGGTTTTGAGAGGAGATGGTGCTAGTGAAGATGTTGATGGAGATTTCCCTCTCCCGATGAGAGGAGCATTGGTGATGACGATGGCAATGATTTCCCCCTCCCGGAGGGAAGTTTCCCCGGCAGAACAGCTCCGCCAGAGCCCTAGATTGGTTCCGCCAAGGTTCCGCCTCGTGGCGGCAGAGTTTCATCCGAGAAGATGGCTTATGATTTTTTCCCATCGAAAGACTTCATATAGCAGAAGATGGACACCGGAGGGCCACCAGGGGGCCCACGAGGTAGGGGGCCGCGCCCAGGGGGTAGGGCACGCCCCCCACCCTCGTGGGTAGGGTGTGGCCCCCCTGGTGAACTTCTTCCACTGAGTATTTTTTATATATTCTGAAAACATCTTCCGTGAAGTTTTAGGACTTTTGGAGCTGTGCAGAATAGGTCTCTAATATTTGCTCCTTTTCCAGCCCAGAATTCCAGCTGCCGGCATTCTCCCTCTTTATGTAAACCTTGTAAAATAAGAGAGAATAGGCATAAGTATTGTGACATAATGTGTAATAACAGCCCATAATGCAATAAATATCGATATAAAAGCATGATGCAAAATGGACGTATCACTCGCTTATGAGATTATTCCTTTCTTGGTTGGTCGCTTCTCAATCTTTTGCTAGCCTTCATTTTGCACTAAGTATGATCACTACTGGTGCATCCAAAAACCATTAAACCAGTTTTGCCACATGAGTCCACTATATCTACCTATATGCGGTATTCTTTTACCGTTCTGAGCAAATTTGTATGTGCCATCTCAAATTTTCAAAATAAACTTCTCTTTTGTGTGTTCGTTTCGCTCGTGGAGCGGTGAGGGGTGGCTAATATTTTCCATGCTAGATGTATTATTCTCACGATGAGTGTTTATTCACTTGTCATTGCACGAGAGTAAGGCAAAGGTATTAGGGATGCCCAGTCCCGAAATGGAAAATGAATTTACTTTATGTTGTCAAATAATAAATTCATTGGAAAGTGTTGGTATGGAAGGCACCCGTGGATACGGTTAGCCATGGAAAGTGAAAGTATGGTGGAAAAAGGAATAAACTTTATTTTCTATTTGGGAACCGCATATGATATATCTAGCATGGAAAGTGTTGGGAACTCTAAGTCGTTTTCGTTGGTGGGATGGATACACCTCCCAATATGTTTTTATCACTAAGTTTTTCGCTTTGAGCTCTGGCACCTCTTCAAATCCCTACCTCCCTCTGCGAAGGGCCTTTCTTTTACTTTATGCAATTTTTATTTTGAATTTGAGTCTCCATCTTCTCTTATAAAGCACCAACTAGGAGGCACTATGATCGTACTTCACCATTGCGTGTAGTTAATATGCGAGTGTGTTTCATGAATGGATCAATGATTGAGCATGATGGGCTAGGGATAGCTTATTTTAGCATTGATATTTTGGAAGACATGGTTGCTTGTTGATATGCTTGAGTATTTAACTTATCATTTAAAAACTAGACTATTGCTTTGAACAATATAAAAGTTCAAATGTCCATGCTATGAAGAGAAGAATATGATATGACATGATACGCATCATTCCCCATCAAAAATTCTGTTTTTATCACTTACCTACTCGAGGACGAGTAGGAGTTAAGCTTGGGGATGCTGATACGTCTCCAACGTATCCATAATTTTTTATTGTTCCATGTTGTTATATTATCAATCTTGGATGTTTTATAATCATTTTATATCATTTTTTGGGTACTAACCTATTGACATAGTGCCAAGTCCGAGTTGCTGCTTTTTGGATGTTTTTTACATCGTAGAATATCAATACAAAACGGAGTCCAAATGCCATGAAACTTTATGGAGATTTTTTATGGACCAGAAGACACCTAATGGTGCAAGGCTGCACCTGGGCGGGTGCTCTGAGGAGAGTACAATCCACCAGGGCGTGCCAGGAGGCCGAGGCGCGCCCTGGTGGGTTGTGCCCACCTCGGGTGCCCCCCGGACCGCCTCTTTGCTCTATAAATACCCCAATATTCCAGAAACCCTAGGGGAGTCGACAAAAATCAATTCCAGCCGCCGCAGAGTCCAGAACCACCAGATACAATCTAGACACCATCACAGATGGGGTTCACCACCTCCATTGGTGCCTCTCCGATGATGCGTGAGTAGTTCTTTGTAGACCTTCGAGTCCGTAGTTAGTAGCTAGATGGCTTCCTCTCTCTCGTTTGATTCTAAATACAATGGTCTCTTGGAGTTCCATATGATGTAACTCTTTTTGCGGTGTGTTTGTTGGGATCGGATGAACTTCGAGTTTATGATCAGATCTATCTTTTTATATCCATGAAAGTATTTGAATTTTCTTTGATCTCTTTTATGCATGGTTGCTTATGACCTCGTATTTCTTCTCCGATATTTGGGTTTTGTTCGGCCAACTTGATCTATTTATCTTGCAATGGGAAGAGGTGCTTTGTAGTGGGTTCGATCATACGGTGCTTGATCCCAGTGACAGAAGGGGAACCGACATGTATGTATCGTTTCTACTAAGGATAAAACGATGGGGTCTATCTCTACATAGATATATCTTTGATTGCTCTCTGACTATAGCGCCAGAAAAGCTCCTGTCTGCTAGGACTACGCTGGTATTTTCCCAAAGAGGAAGGGATGATGCAGCACAGTGATGGTAGGTATTTCCCTCAGTGAAGAAACAAAGGTTATCAAACAAGTATGAGAACCAAGCTACACAACGTAAACAACACCTGGACACAAGTAACAACACCTCGCAACCCGACATGTTAATGTGGTTGTCAATCCTTTTCGGGTAACGATGCCAGAAAATTGTAGTAGATTGAAATAATAGATCGCAAATAAAATAAAGTGCACCAAAGTATTTTTGTATTTTTGGTTTAATAGATCTGAATAAAAATGCAAAGGAAAAGTAGATCGCAAGAAAATATATGAAGAAGAAGACCCCGGGGCCGTAGGTTTCACTAGTGGCTTCTCTCGAGAAAGATAGCAAACGGTGGGTAAACAAATTACTGTTGGGCAATTGATAGAACCTCAAATAATTATGACGATATCTAGGGAATGATCATTACATAGGCATCACGTCCAAGATTAGTAGACCGACTCCTGCCTGCATCTACTACTATTACTCCACACGTCGACCGCTATCCAGCATGCATCTAGTGTATTAAGTTCATGGAAAATGGAGTAATGCAATAAGAACGATGACATGATGTAGACAAGATCCGTTTATCTATTGCGTTGATATACATCCCATCTTTTTATCCTTAGTAGCAATGATACATACGTGTCGGTTCCCTTTCTGTCACTGGGATCAAGCACCATAAGATCGAACCCACTACCCGTCACCTCTTCCCATTGCAAGATAAATAGATCAAGTTGGCCAAACAAAACCCAAATATTAGAGAAGAAATATGAGTCTATAAGATATCATCCATATAAGAGATCAAAGAAACTCAAATAACTTTCATGGATATAAAAAGATATGACTGATCATAAACTCAATGTTCATCAGATCCCAACAAACACACCGCAAAAGAGTTACATCATATGGATCTCCAAGAGACCATTGTATTGAGAATCAAGAGAGAGAGAGATGAAGCCATCTAGCTACTAACTACGGACCCAATGGTCTACAAAGAACTACTCACGCATCATCGGAGAGGCGCCAATGGAGGTGATCAACCCCATCCGAGATGGTGTCTAGATTGGATCTGGTGGTTCTGGACTCTGCGGCGGCTAGATGAATATTTCGTCGACTCCCCTAGGGTTTTGGGAATATTTGGGTATTTATAGAGCAAAGAGGCGGTCCGGGGGGCACCCGAGGTGGGTACATCCTACCAGGGTGCGCTTGGGCCTCCTGGCGCGCCCTGGTGGGTTGTCCCCTCCTCGGGACTCCCCCCAGGTGCAACCAGGGCCCAACATGTTCCTTCTGGTCCATAAAAAATCTCCGTAAAGTTTCGTGGCATTTGGACTCTGTCTGATATTGATTTTTGGCGATGTAAAAAACACACAAAACACAGGAACTAACACTTGGCACTATGTCATTAGGTTAGTACCAAAAAATGATATAAATGACTATAAAATGATTATTAAACATCCAAGATTGATAATATAACAACATGGAACAATAAAAAATTATAGATATGTTGGAGACGTATTAGCATCCCCAAGCTTAACTCCTACTCGTCCTCGAGTAGGTAAGTGATAAAAACAGAATTTTTGATGTGGAGTGTTGTTTAACATGTGATATCACATTCTTTTCTTTATAGCATGGACAATTGGACTTTTTATATGATTCAAAGCAATAGTCTAGTGTTGACATAATAATTTAGATACTCAAGCATATCAACAAGCAACCATGTCTTTCAAAATATCAATGCTAAAATAAGTTATACCTACAAAATCATATAGTCTTGTCATGCTCTGTCTTCTTAACACAAAGTATTTATCATGCACAACCCCGATGACAAGCCGAGCAATTGGTTCATACTTTTTAACGTGCTTCAGCTTTTTCAACTCTTACGCAATACATGAGCGCAAGCCATGAATATAGCACTACAAGTGGAATAGAGTATGATGATAGGGGTAAATATAGAGAAGACAAAAAAGTAAGAAAGTCTCACATCAATGCGGATAACCAACGGGCTATGGAGATGCCCATCAATCGATATCAATGTGAGGAGTAGGGATTGCCATGCAATGAATGCACTAAGAGCTATAAATGTATGAAAGCTCAATATGAAAACTAAGTGGGTGTGCATCTAATCCTAGAATGAAAAATTCCCACTAGTATATGAAAGTGACAACATAGGAGACTCTCCATATGAAAAACATGGTGCTACTTTGAAGCATAAGTGTGGTAAAGGATACTAGCAATGCCCCTTCTCTGTTTGTCTTTTTATTTTTCTTCTTTTTCTTCATTTCCTTTTTTCTTTTTTCTTCTCTCATTGTCCGGAGTCTCATCCCAACTTGTGGGGGAATCATAGTCTCCATCATCCTTTCCTCACTGGGGCACTGCTCTAAAAATGATTAATGATGATCATCACACTTCTATTTACTTATAACTCAAAAGAAATAAAAATTACAACTCGATACCTATGACAAAGTATGACTCTATATGAATGCCTCTGGCATGTACCAGGATGTGCAATGATCTAGCGTAACATGTATGAAAAATGATGAATGGTGGCTGGGCCACAACTATTATGTCAACTATATGATCATGCAAAGCAATATGACAGTGAATGCTCAAGTCATCAATGTAACGCCCAAGATGCGGCTATATCTCCCACGTGTCGAGGCACGACTTAGAGGCATAACCGCATTTTGGTATTGTCGCAAGAAGGGTCATCTTCACACAATCCCATGTAATGAACAAGGAAGAATAAATAGTTGGCTTACAATCGCCACATCACACATTGATCCAAATATTCATACATCATTCAGAGTACACACAAAGTCTGACTACAGACGAAACCAAATGAAAAGAAGACAACCCCAAATGTTAAATCCCGATCATCCCAACTAGGCACACTACTGATCATCCGGAAACGAAACATAGTAACGGCCAAGGTCTTTGTCGAACTCCCACTTGATCTCGGTGGCATCACTTGCACTGGTATCATCGGCACTTGCAACTATTTTGGTAGTATCTGTGAGTCACAAGGACTCAGCAATCTCAAAACCCACGAGATCAAGACTATTTAAGCTTATAGGTAGGACGTGGGTATAAGGTGGAGTTGCAGCAAGCACTAAGCAAATATGGTGGCTAACATACGAGTACAAGAGTAAGATGAGAAACTACACAACGGTCGTAAGCTAGAAGTGATCCTGAACTACTTACATTCAAACATAACCCAACCGTGTTCACTTCCCGAACCCCGTCGAAAACAGACCATCACGGTTACACACGCGGTTGATGCATTTTAATTAAGTCAAGTGTCAACTTCTCTACAACCGGATATTAACAAATCCCATCCGCCACATAACTGCGGGCACGACTCTTGAAAGTTTATACCCTGCAGGGGTGTCCCAACTTAGCCCATCACAAGCTCTCATGATCAACGAAGGATATTCCTTCTCCCGGAATAACCCGATCAGTCTCGGGATCCCGATTACAAGACATTTCGACAATAGTAAAACAAGACCAGCAAGACCGCCCGAATGCCGACAAATCCCGATAGGAGCTGCACATATCTCGTTCTCAGGGCACACCAGATGGGACAAGTTATGAGTAAAACCAACCCTCGAGTTTCCCCGAGGTGGCCCCGCAGGCTGCCCGGTTCGGACCAACACTCAGAGGAGCACTCGCCCGGGGGGGGTGATTAATAAAATCCTCGGGTTAATTACTCCCTAGGCAAATTTTAGTTGTTATTAGGAAAATGGTAAAACCAAGGTTGGGCCTTGCTGGAGGAGTTCTATTCAAAGCGAACTGTCAAGGGGGTCCCATAACCCAACCGCGTAAGGAACACAAAATCAAGGAACATAACACCGGTATGACAGAAACTAGGGCGGCAAGAGTGGAACAAAACACCGAGAAAAAGGCCAAGCCTTCCACCCTTTGCCAAGTATATAGATGCATTAATTAAATAAGAGATATTGTGATATCCCAACATGGAACAACCTACAAGGCACCTGCAACTAGCAACGCTATAAGAGGGGCTGAGCAAAAGCGGTAACATAGCTGCTACCTCTTGAGCACTGCGTTGGATTTCCCCGAAGAGGAAAGGATGATGCAGCAAAGTAGCGTAAGTATTTCACTCAGTTTTTGAGAACCAAGGTATCAATCCAGTAGGAGGTTGCGCGCACGTCCCCTAGTACCTGCACAAAGAAAATAACTCCTCGCAACCAATGCGATAAGGGGTTGTCAATCCCTTCACGGTCACTTACGAGAGTGAGATCTGATAGATATGATAAGATAATATTTTTGGTATTTTTATGAAAAAGATGCAAATTAAAATAAAAGCAAAGTAAAAACCAAAGGAAATAACTAAGTATTCGAAGATTAATGTGATGAAGATAGAGCCGGGGGCCATAGGTTTCACTAGTGGCTTCTCTTAAGAGCATAAGTATTCTACGGTGGGTGAACGAATTACTGTTGAGCAATTGACAGAATTGAGCATAGTTATGAGAAAATCTAGGTATGATTATGTATATAGGCATCACGTCCGAGACAACTAGACCGACTCCTGCCTGCATCTACTACTATTACTCCACTCATCGACCGCTATCCAGCATGCATCTAGAGTATTAAGTTCATGAAAACAGAGTAATGCCTTAAGCAAGATGACATGATGTAGAGGGATAAATTCATGCAATATGATAAAAAAACCATCTTGTTATCCTCGATGGCAACAATACAATACGTGCCTTGCTGCCCCTACTGTCACTGGGAAAGGACACCGCGAGATTGAACCCAAAGCTAAGCACTTCTCCCATTGCAAGAAAGATCAATCTAGTAGGCCAAACCAAACTGATAATTCGAAGAGACTTGCAAAGATAACCAATCATACATAAAAGAATTCAGAGAATACTCAAATATTGTTCATAGATAATCTTGATCATAAACCCACAATTCATCGATCTCAACAAACACACCGCAAAAAGAAGATTACATCGAATAGATCTCCACAAGAGAGGGGGGGAACATTGTATTGAGATCCAAAAATACAGAAGAAGCCATCTAGCTAATAACTATGGACCTGAAGGTCTGAGGTAAACTACTCACACTTCATCGGAGAGGCTATGGTGTTGATGTAGAAGCCCTCCGTGATGGATACCCCCTTCGGCGGAGCTCCGGAACAGGCCCCAAGATGGGATCTCGTGGATACATGAAGTTACGGCGGTGGAATTAGGGTTTCGGCTCTGTATCTAATCATTTCGGGGTACGTAGGTATATATATAGGAGGAAGGAGTACGTCGGTGGAGCAACAGGGGGCCCACGAGGGTGGAGGGCGCGCCTGGGTGGGTAGGCGCGCCCCCTACCTCGTGGCCTCATCCTTTGTTTCTTGACATAGGGTCCAAGTCTCCTGGATCATGTTCGGTGAGAAAATCACGTTCCCGAAGGTTTCTTTCCGTTTGGACTCTGTTTGATATTCCTTTTCTTCGAAACCCTAAAATAGGCAAAAACAGCAATTCTGGGTTGGGCCTCCGGTTAATAGGTTAGTCCGAAAAATAATATAAAAGTGGATAGTAAAGCTCAATAATGTCCAAAACAGTAGATAATCTAGCATGGAGCAATCAAAAATTATAGATACGTTGGAGACGTATCAAGCATCCCCAAGCTTAATTCCTGCTCGTCCTCGAGTAGGTAAATGATAAAAACAGAATTTTTGATGTGGAATGCTACTTGGCATAATTTTAATGTAATTCTTCTTAATTATGGTATGAATATTCAGATCCGAAAGATTCAAGATAAAAGTTCATATCGACATAAAAATAATAATACTTCAAGCATACTAACAAAGCAATCATGTCTTCTCAAAATAACATGGCCAAAGAAAGTTATCCCTACAAAATCATATAGTCTGGCTATGCTCTATATACAGCACACAAAGTGTTTAAATCATTCACAACCCCGATGACAAGCCAAGCAATTGTTTCATACTTTTGACATTCTCAAAACTTTTTCAATCTTCACGCAATACATGAGCGTGAGCCATGGATATAGCACTGTAGGTGGAATAGAATGGTGGTTGTGGAGAAGAAAAAAAGGGAGAAGATAGTCTCACATCAACTAGGCGTATCAACGGGCTATGGAGATTCCCATCAATAGATATCAATGTGAGTGAGTAGGGATTGCCATGCAACGGATGCACTAGAGCTATAAGTATATGAAAGCTCAAAAAGAAACTAAGTGGGTGTGCATCCAACTTGCTTACTCACGAAGACCTAGGGCAATTTGAGGAAGCCCATCATTGGAATATACAAGCTAAGTTCTATAATGAAAAATTCCCACTAGTATATGAAAGTGACGAAATGAGAGACTCTCTACTATGAAGATTATGGTGCTACTTTGAAGCACAAGTGTGGTAAAAGGATAGTAGCATTGCCCATTCTCTCTATTTCTCTCATTTTTTTATTTGGGCCTTTTCTCCCTTTTTATGGCCTCTTTTCTTTCTCTTTTTTTTTCCGGAGTCTCATCTAGACTTGTGGGGGAATCATAGTCTCCATCATCCTTTCCTCACTTGGGACAATGCTCTAATAATGATGACCATCACACTTTTATTTACTTACAACTCAAGAATTACAACTCGATACTTAGAACAAAATATGACTCTATATGAATGCCTCCGGCGGTGTACCGGGATATGCAATGACTCATGAGTGACATGTATGAAAGAATTATGAACGATGGCTTTGCCACAAATACGATGTCGACTACATGATCGTGCTAAGCAATATGACAATGATGGAGTGTGTCATAATAAACAGAACGGTGGAAAGTTGCATGGAAATATATCTTGGAATGGCTATGGAAATGCCATAATAGGTAGGTATGGTGGCTGTTTTGAGGAAGGTATATGGTGGGTGTATGATACCGGCGAAAGGTGCACGGTATTAGAGATGCTAGCAATGGTGGAAGGAAGAAAAGTGCGTATAATCCATGGACTCAACATTAGTCATAAAGAACTCATATACTTATTGCAAAAATCTACAAGTTATCAAAGCAAAGTATTACACGCATGCTCCTAGGGGGATAGATTGGTAGGAAAAGACCATCACTCGTCCCCGACCGCCACTCATAAGGAAGACAATCAATAAATAAATCATGCTCCGACTTCATCACATAACGGTTCA
This sequence comes from Triticum urartu, assembly GCF_003073215.2. Classification (NCBI taxonomy): domain Eukaryota; kingdom Viridiplantae; phylum Streptophyta; class Magnoliopsida; order Poales; family Poaceae; genus Triticum; species Triticum urartu. The sequence continues at coordinate 99,855,548 of NC_053025.1, read as the reverse complement.
CCATACGTGCATGCTATGGGAATCACAAACTTTAACACAAGTATTTCTCAAATTCACAACAACTCAACTAGCACAACTTTAATATCACCATCTTCATATCTCAAAACAATTATCAAGCATTAAACTTTTCATAGTATTCAATACACTCATAAGAGAATTTTATTATTAATCTTGTATACCTAGCATATAAGGATTATTTAAGTGAATTACCATGCTATTTAAGACTCTCAAAATAATCTAAGTGAAGCATGAGAGATCAATAGTTTCTATAAAACAAATCCACCACCGTGCTCTAAAATATATAAGTGAAGTACTAGAGCAAAACTATATAACTCAAAAGATATAAGCGAAGCACATAGAGTATTCTAACAAATTCCAAATCATGTATGGCTCTCTCAAAAGGTGTGTACAGCAAGGATGATTGTGGTAAACTAAAAATCAAAGACTCAAATCATACAAGACACTCCAAGCAAAACACATATCATGTGGTGAATAAAAATATAGCTCCAAGTAAAGTTACCAATAGAAGTAGACGAAAGAGGGGATGCCTTCCGGGGCATCCCCAATATTTGGCTTTTAGGTGTCCGTAGATTATCTTGGGGGTGCCATGGGCATCCCCAAGCTTAGGCTCTTTCAACTCCTTGTTCCAGAACCCATCAAATCTTTACCCAAAACGTGAAAACTTCACAACACAAACCTCAAAGTAGAAAATCTCTTGAGCTCCATTAGCGAAGGAAAACAAAAGACCACTTCAAGGTACTGTAATGAACTCATTCTTTATTTATATTGTTGTTAAACCTACTATATTCCAACTTCGCTATGGTTTATAAATTATTTTACTAGCCTCATCAAAATAAGCAAACAACACACGAAAAACAGAATCTGTCAAAAACAGAACAGTCTGTAGTAATCTGTAGCTAGCGCAAGATCTGGAACCCCAAAAATTCTAAAATAAATTGCTGGACGTGAGGAATTTATCTATTAATCATCTGCAAAAATAATTAACTAAATATCACTTTCCAAATAACAATGGCAGCAGTTCTCGTTAGTGCTAAAGTTTTTGTTTTTTACAGGACTTTCCCCAAGTCTTCCCAGCGGTTCTACCTGGCACAAACACTAATTAAACACAAAAAAACACAACCAAAATAGAGGCTAGATAAATTATTTATTAATAAACAGGAGCAAAAAGCAAGGAATAAAAATAAAATTGGGTTGCCTCCCAACAAGCGCTATCGTTTAACGCCCCTAGCTAGGCATAAAACGCAAGGATAGATCTAGGTATTGCCATCTTTGGTAGGTAATCCATAAGTGGCTCTCATAATATATTCATAAGGTAATTTAATTTTCTTTCTAGGAAAGTTTTCCATGCCTTTCCTTAACGTAAATTGGAATCTAATATTTCCTTCCTTCATATCAATAATTGCACCAATCGTTCTAAGGAAAGGTCTACCAAGAATAATAGGACATGAAGGATTGCAATCTATGTCAAGAACAATAAAATCTACGGGCACATAATTCCTATTTGTGACAATAAGAACATAATTAATTCTTCCCATAGGTTTCTTAATAGTGGAATCCACAAGGTGCAAGTTTAGAGAGCAATCATCAAAATCACGGAAACCTAACAAATCACACAAAGTCTTTGGAATCGTGGAAACACTAGCACCCAAATCACATAAAGCATAGAACTCATGATCTTTAATCTTAATTTTAATAGTTGGTTCCCACTCATCATAAAGTTTTCTAGGGATAGAAGCTTCCAATTCAAGTTTTTCTTCATAAGATTGCTTCAAGGCATCAACGATATGTTTAGTAAATGCTTTATTTTGACTATAAGCATGAGGAGAATTTAGCACGGATTGCAACAAGGAAATACAATCAATCAAAGAGCAATTTTCATAATTAAATTCCTTGAAATGCAAAATAGTGGGTTTAGCAACATCTAGGGTTTTAATTTCTTCGATCCCACTTTCATCAATTTTAGCATCAAGATCTAAAAACTCTGAATTTTTGGAACGCCTTCAAGGTGGATCATATTCAGCCCCATAATTATCAAGATTCATATTGCAAAACAAAGATTTAATAGGGGACACATCAATAACTTTTAGATCTTCTTGTTTATTTTCATAGGAACTAGAAGAACACGCTCTTATAAAGGCATCTTTCTTAGCACGCATCCTAGCGGTTCTTTCTTTGCACTCATCAATGGAAATTCTCATAGCTTTGAGAGACCCATTGATATCATGCTTAGGTGGAATAGATCTAAGTTTCAAAGAATCAACATCAATAGAAATTCTATCAACGTTCCTAGCCAAATCATCAATTTTAAGCAATTTTTCTTCAATCAAAGCATTGAAATTCTTTTGCGAAGTAATAAATTCTTTAATATTAGATTCAAAATCAGAGGGCATATTATTATAATTTCCATAAGAATTGTTGTAGGAATTACCATAATTATTAGAGGGATTACGAGGATAAGGCCTAGGATTAAAATTTCCTCTATACGCGTTGTTACCAAATTTGTTCCTACCAACAAAATTCACATCCATAGATTCATTATTATTCTCAATCAAAGTAGACAAGGGAATATCATTAGGATCAGAAGAAACACTCTTACTAGCAAATAATTTCATAAGTTCATCCATCTTTCCACTCAAAACATTAATTTCTTCTATCACATGCACCTTTTTATTAGTAGATCTTTCAGTATGCCATTGAGAATAATTAACCATAATATTATCTAGGAGTTTAGTAGCTTCTCCTAAAGTGATTTCTATAAAAGTGCCTCCAGCGGCCGAATCTAAAAGATTTCTAGAAGCAAAATTCAACCCGGCATAAATTTTTTGTATAATCATCCACAAATTCAAACCATGAGTAGGGAAATTACGTATCATTAATTTCATCCTCTCCCAAGCTTGTGCAACATGTTCATGATCAAGTTGCTTAAAATTCATAATATCGTTTCTAAGGGAGATGATCTTAGCGGGAGGAAAATACTTAGAGATAAAAGCATCTTTGCACTTGTTCCAAGAATCAATACTATTTTTAGGCAAAGACAAAAACCAAGCTTTAGCACGATCTCTAAGCGAAAAAGGAAATAGCTTCAATTTAACAATATCATTATCCACATCTTTCTTCTTTTGCATATCACACAAATCAACGAAGCTATTTAGATGGGTAGCGGCATCTTCACTAGGAAGGCCAGAAAACGGATCTTTCATAACAAGATTCAGCAAAGCGGCATTAATTTCACAAGATTCAGCATCGGTAAGAGGAGCAATCGGAGTGCTAATAAAATCATTGTTGTTGGTATTGGTAAAGTCACACAATTTAGTGTTATCTTGAGCCATCGTGACAAGCAAGCAATCCAACACACAAGCAAACAAAAAGCAAGCGGGCAAAAAGAGGCAAATAGAGAAAGATAAGGAGGATAGAGAGAGAGGACGAATAAAACGGCAAGGGTGAAGTGGGGGAGAGGAAAACGAGAGGCAAATGGCAAATAATGTAATGCGGGAGATAAGGATTGTGATGGGTACTTGGAATGTTGACTTTTGCGTAGACTCGACGCCAGAAATGGCTTGTTGTCGGAAGTCAAATCTTCACTTGCATGAACCTCCCCGGCAACGGCGCCAGAAATTCTTCTTGCTACCTCTTGAGCACTGCGTTGGATTTCCCCGAAGAGGAAAGGATGATGCAGCAAAGTAGCGTAAGTATTTCCCCCATTTTTTGAGAACCAAGGTATCAATCCAGTAGGAGGTTGCGCGTGCGTCCCCTAGTACCTGCACAAAGAAAATAACTCCTTGCAACCAACGCGATAAGGGGTTGTCAATCCCTTCACGGTCACTTACGAGAGTGAGATCTGATAGATATGATAAGATAATATTTTTGGTATTTTTATGAAAAAGATGCAAAGTAAAATAAAAGCAAAGTAAAAAAAGCAAAGGAAATAACTAAGTATTGGAAGATTAATATGATGAAGATAGACCCGGGGGCCATAGATTTCACTAGTGGCTTCTCTCAAGAGCATAAGTATTCTACGGTGGGTGAACGAATTACTATTGAGCAATTGTGTAACATCCACGATGCGGCTATATCTCCCACGTGTCGGAGCACGACTTAGAGGCATAACCGCATTGTAGGCATGTCGCAAGAGGGGTAATCTTTACACATCCCATGTACTGAATAAGAAAGTGATAAAGAGTTGGCTTACAATCGGCACTTCACACAATACATAAATATAGCATTACAACATCCAGAATACAATCACAGTCTGTCTACGGAACCAAAATAAAAGAAGACCACCCCTAATGCTAGATCCCCGATCGCCCCAACTGGGCTCCACTACTGACTAACTGGAAAACGAAACGACACAAAGAACACGAACTTCATCGGGCTCCCACTTAGGCTCGGTTGCGTCACCTGCACGGTTATCATCAGCACCTCTAACTGTTTGAAGTAATCTGTGAGTCACGGGGACTCAGCAATCTCACACCCGTGAGATCAAGACTATTTAAGCTTATGGGTAGGAAAGGGGTAGTGTGGTGGAGCTGCAGCAAGCACTAAGCATATATGGTGGCTAACATACGCAAATAAGAGCGAGGAGAGAAGCAAAGCAACGGTCGTGAACTAGAAGTGATCAAGAAGTGATCCTGAAACTACTTACGTTCAAGCATAACACAAGAACCGTGTTCACTTCCCGGACACCGCCGGAAAGAGACCATCACGGCTACACATGCGGTTGATGCATTTTAATTAAGTTAAGTGTCAAGTTCTCTACAACTGGACATTAACAAATTCCCATCTGCCCATAACCGCGGGCATGGCTTTCAAAAGTTCAAACCCTGCAGGGGTGTCCCAACTTAGCCCATCACAAGCTCTCACGATCAACGAAGGATATTCCTTCTCCCAGGAAGATCCGATCAGACTCGGAATCCCGGTTACAAGACATCTCGACAATGGTAAAACAAGACCAGCAAAGCCGCCCAATGCGCCGACATCCTGATAGGAGCTACACATATCTCGTTCTCAGGGCAACACCGGATGAGTGCTCCGTACAACTAAAACCAACCCTCGAGTTTCCCTGAGGTGGCGCTGCAAAGGACTCTAGTTCGGACCAACACTTGGACAAGCACTGGCCCGGGGGGGTTAAAATAAAGATGACCCTTGAGTCTGCAGAACCCAAGGGAAGGTGATAGGTTGTTAGTGCAAATGGTAAAACCAAGGTTGGGCCTTGCTGGAGGAGTTTTATTCAAAGCGAACTGTCAAGGGGTTCCCATTATAACCCGACCGCGTAAGGAACGCAAAATCAAGGAACATAACACCGGTATGACGGAAACTAGGGCGGCAAGAGTGGAACAAAACACCAGGCATAAGGCCGAGCCTTCCACCCTTTACCAAGTATATAGATGCATTAATTAAATAAGAGATATTGTGATATCCCAACAATAACCATGTTCCAACATGGAACAAACTCCATCTTCACCTGCAACTAACAACGCTATAAGAGGGGCTGAGCAAAGCCGTAACATAGCCAAACAACGGTTTGCTAGGAAAGGTGGGTTAGAGGTTTGACATGGAAATATGGGAGGCATGATAAAGCATGTGGTAGGTATCGCGGCATAGCAATAGAGCGAGCAACTAGCAAGCAAAGATAGAAGTGATTTCGAGGGTATGGTCATCTTGCCTGCAAAGTTCTCCGAGAAGACGAAAGCTTGTTCCTCATAAGCGTACTCAACGGGTTCCTCGACCACGAACTCGTCTCCCGGCTCTACCCAAGGCAAGAACACAAGCAAAGGGAACCACAATCAACCACGGTGTAATGCGCAAGCAACATGATGCAAAACATGGCATGAGATGCGGGATGTGATATGCAATGCATATGCATACTCCGGAAGGGAAAGATTGAACCAGGCCTCAACTTGGAAATCCAAGAGTGCCGCTAGAAAGATGAGATGATTTTGGTCGAAATCGATATAAAGATCACCGGAATCGGATGCACGGTTTGCAAATGGCAAGCAAAACAATAATGTCACAAAACTGCGATTAACAACACGATGCCATCTAGAATGCAACAAGAAACTAAGCTACTGCACTCCAACATAGCAACAAAGCACATGACAGTGAACTACTCAAGATGCTTAACAAAAGATGAACACTGAGCTACGGCTAAATCACACAATAGCAGGTTTAAACAAGCATGGCAAAAGTGCAAAAGATATCATCATCTCAGACTTAGTGAAAATACTAACATGCCAGGAATTAACATCAGGAAGCAATGTTTAGAGCAAGATAACAACATGTTACAGGAACATATCATGGTAAAGCAAGGCATGGCATGAAACTACTCAAAGCATATAACAAAAGTCCCTTACTGACCATAAGCCAAAAAGGATCAGAAGATATGATGGCACCCATGTAAACATAGCAAGTTTCGTTAACAGATCCAGACTTAGCAGAAAACTGGACATGGCATAAACAGAAATATGAAGGCATGTTTGTGTGCTCGATGCACTCAACACAAGGCATTGCATGACAAACTAAGCATATACCCAGCAAGAAGACATGTTCAAGTAGCTAACCATGGCAAGAACAAACTCATAGCATGCATGGATCAACTACAACAAGCTCGGCAAAATTGATTAACACGTAAACACTCTGCCAGGAACATTTTATAGCAAAAGTATAGCAAGATTGAGTCATGCTAGGGTACTCCATAAATGCAAGCAAGCACATGGATGGATAGAGCATAACAATATCTCAAAATCATCCTTACTGAACATGCTCAAAAGAGGCATGGATCACTCTGTAGCAACAAGAATACATGACATAAAAATAACAGCAGGAAAATGACTTAGAAGAATTCTAAGACCCTGAAATCAGCAACATCATGAGAGCTACTTTGCATGCTTGTGCTAGTCACCACATTGATCATAAAAATACATAGCATACACCCCTGTAAAGATGGCATGGCATAGCGCAAAACACATGTAGGGCTCAAGTTCATAGGAGGCACACAATAATCATGGCAAAAATGACAAATGCTCATAATATGATAAGAATCAGGAACTAACATTTTACAGCACTCTTGCAACATCATTTAGGGCATCAAGATGAACTCCAACAAGCATGGTGCAATGGAATGAAATGAAGAGGACATCCTAACGAACAATTTGATATCTCAATCACGCAAAATGGAGCTACGGATGAGGAGTTATGAAGCGATGAACAGGGCCAGAAAAAGTTACACGAAAAGGACTTAGACGAAAATTACCCTCAGAAACAGATCTAGGGTTGACTTGCACGTAGTTCGAGGTTCGCCGGAGAGTCGCCGGACTTGGCCAGAGAGGAGGATGGAGACCGGAGAGGCGGCCGTAAGCGTCGGATCCGGCGGGGAAAGGAGCTGCGGCGGCCGGAGCGGGTGGATCCGGGCGTGAGATCCCTGATGAAGCAATGTACCTAGGGTAGGGTCATGGACCTGTCCCAATTGCCCTACCCAAGGACATCTCTAGAAGAAATCACCTTTCAATCGACTTGGAGGTGTTCCACTCGACAGACTCGAAGACACTCGACCAAGAAGCAATCACTCGACCAAGATCCAACCACTCGACGGCCAGGAGACCTAAAGTCACTCCGCACGCTAACGGTCGGTCATTAAATAGCTTTTATGGTCATCATAGCATTTTATTACTAGCGTTACCAGTAACACCCCGCCTTAATGTACATTGAGCCCTTTGTAACGTGGGCTGGCCGAGATCCTGGCGCACTCTATATAAGCCACCCCCATCCTCCGAGACAAGGGTTCGCACCTCTGTAACTCATACTCACATAATCCAGTCGACCCCCTCCGGGCTCCAAGACGTAGGGCTATTACTTCCTCCGAGAAGGGCTTGAACTCATAAACCTTGTGTGCTTACAACTTCTCCATAGCTGAGATCTTGCCTCTCCATACTTACCCCCCTACACTACTGTCAGACTTAGAACCACGACAGTTGGCGCCCACCTTGGGGCAGGTGTTTTAGCGTTTGTTGGAGGAGTTGCGACCTTTTCCGACCCGAATCATCATGGTTTTCGGCAGAGTTTCGGTGGAGGGCCGCGAGATCCGTCTCGGCGCGCTCACATTCATCGTCGACGACTCTGCTTGGCTCCAGGAGGCTCCGCTCGACGTGGACGCAGTCCCTGCTCGTGGGGCAACACACTTTAGCGCGTGCATCCGCGGCGTTCTCCTGCGGCAACCGTCGACCCCCTACCGGTCGGCTCCTGTGTTGTCCTCCCTCCCCGTTTCCCGCCGGCGCAAGCGCTCCGGTCGGTCGAGACTTCAGCGGTGGGTGAGGCACGTGGTGGCACGTCAGTCGGCCACCCCTCAAGTCGCGGCGATCGAGCCCGACGAATCCCTCTACGGCCTGTTTGACCTGTCGACTGGCTCCGCAGAGACCGCATCCGAGTGCGACAGCAGCGATTCGGCGGCGGAGGTTCTGATGGTCGATGGACCACCCAGTCCTCCCGGTTTTCCCCGCACCGATGGAGGCGCGGGTGGAGGCGACCTGTCGCGTCTCCATGAGGAGTATCTTCCCGAGCCTCTCACGTCACTGCAGAGAGAAGAACTTCGCCACCGGAACATGGATGCACTGCACACTCCTATCGTTGGAGAAACCCCTGAGGCTCGTGCCTTGGAGGACGCGTGCCTGGCAAACTTGGCCGAGCGCACTCGACTTGAGAACCTCCAGCGAGCACTCGACGAGCGTGCGCGACAACGGGTTCCCGAGTCCAGTCGATGTCAGCTCTTCCCGCCCCCGCAGGTATATCAAACTCCGATTCAGAATTCAGCAGCCGCGGCCCGTATAGCGGAGTCGATTCAGCCTTCCCGGTTGGAGGCTGGCAGAGGCTTACTGCAGATCAGAGCGTTACTCCGGGCAGCATGAGATCAAAATTCCGCTGTTTCTCAGTCGCGGAACAGGATTCATAGCAGATCCGTTGCCGCGGACACGGTCCAGTCGGCTCACAGCCCGAGATCGCCCCCGAGGCGTGAGGGACGTGGAGACCGGCGTGACCAGTATGGGAACCATGAGCAGTATGATCACCGAGTCGATCGTGACGGTCGACGTCGAGTGCCCATGCCTCCCCCGAGGAGCGGGTTGCATGTGCCTCGCCAGCAGGATGACAGGCGCCCTCATAGTGGTGGGCGAAAGGTTCCAGTCGACTCCAGAGGGCCAGGCTTTGACGCGAGATCCATTCTCGTCCAGGGTTTGGTCGACAGGAACAGGGCTCACCGAGAAGGTCACGATAGAGATGCACCTACCGGCAGCAGAGTACATGTTTTGGGGCCAGAGTGCTTTAGTAGAGCCATCAGGGCTGCTGAGATTCCTCCCAACTTCAAGTTGGCGACTGGAGTCAGTAAGTTCGCTGGTGAGTCCAAGCCCGATACTTGGCTTGAGGACTACCGAGTGACCGTCTAGATTGGCGGCGGCAATGATGAAGTGGCCATGAAGCACCTGCCTCTCATGTGGCTCGACCAGAGCGTGGCTGAACCAGTTAGCACCTAGCAGCATTTACACTTGGGAGGATCTCTCCCGAGTGTTCGTCACCACATTTGAAGGCACGTGCAAGCGACCGGCAGGGCTGACGGAACTGTGGTCTTGCGTACAGAAGCCGAATGAAACTATGACGGATTACATCCAGAGGTGGATCACGTTACATCACTCGGTGGAGAATGTGCCTGACCACCAAGCAGTTTGTGCCTTTAAGGAAGGCGTCAAGTACAGAGAACTGAATTTGAAATTCGGTCGAACTGGAGATATGTCCCTGAATCGGATGATGGAGATTGCCACCAAGTACGCTAATGGTGAAGATGAGGACCGACTCAGGAGTGGAAAGCTCAAGTCAGTCGCCCAAGAAACCAGAGGAAATTCTAATCGGAAACAGAAGCGGAAAGCCGAGCCAGCGGCTCCCGGGGAAGCCTTGGCTTTAACCCAAGGAAAGTTTAAAGGGAAACCTAAGGGACCTTGGAACCCCAAAAAGGTTAAAGACCAGGACGGAAATGATGTGTTGGACTTACCATGTCTCGTCCACACAAAGAAAGATGAAGAGGGTAATTTCATTTACCCAAAACACACCACTCGATAGTGTCGACTCTTGATCCAGCAGTTCCAGGGCAAGCAGCCCAAAGGTAAGGAAAAGGAGTCGGACAAGGTCGAAGACAAAGAAGACAGTGACGACGGATACCCTCAGGTCAATTCCACCCTGATGATTTTTGCCGATGTTGAAAGCAAAAGTCGACTGAAAGTTATTAACCGAGAGGTGAATATGGTCGCTCCGGTGACACCTAGTTACCTGAAATGGTCTCAGACTGCCATAACATTCGACCAGTATGACCACCCAACGCACATCGCCACCCCTGGGAGGCAAGCCTTGGTGGTCGACCCAGTTGTTGAAGGCACTCGACTGACCAAAGTCCTGATGGATGGTGGCAGTGGTTTGAACATATTGTACGCTGAGACATTGAAAGGGATGGGCATTCCGATGTCCAAACTCAGTGCCAGCAACATGAGTTTCCACGGGGTCATTCCTGGGAATAAGGCTGAATTACTCGGCCAGATTGCTCTTGATGTGGTTTTCGGTGATTCCAAGAATTACCGCAAAGAAAAATTGACATTTGAAGTTGTAGACTTCCAGAGTGCCTACCATGCTATTTTGGGGAGGCCGGCTTATGCACGTTTCATGGCCCGACCATGTTACGTGTACCTCAAATTGAAGATGCCTGGCCCCAAAGGTGTGATCACTATTACGGGCAATCGGAAGAAAGCGGAAGAATGTTTTCAGAAAGGTTCGAAGATCGCTGATGCTCAGATGGCAGTGGTGGAGTTGCAGGAATACCAGAAGACTGCAGACCCGAGTGATTTGTTGTGAGCCAAGAAGCCCACTACAGAGTCAGCTTTTCAGTCGATTGGCGATATGAAGACAGCTCACATCCACCCGACCGACCCCAGCGCTGCTCCAACTCATATCTCGACAACACTCGACTCCAAATAGGAAGAAGCGCTCATCCAGTTCCTCCGTGAGAACTGGGACATCTTCGCATGGAAGCCTTCTGACATGCCGGGTGTTCCCAGGGGGCTAGCTGAGCACCGCCTACGAGTCGACTCGAAAGTGAAGCCTGACAAAGAACATCTCCGACGGTCCGCCGTCCAGAAGAGAAAGGCCATTGGCGAAGAGGTGGCTCGGCTCTTAGCAGCGGAGTTCATCCGAGAAATCTACCACTCCGAGTGGCTCGCCAATGTTGTCATGGTCCCCAAGAATGACAAGTCACTTCGCATGTGCATTGACTTTAAACATATCAATCGGGCCTGCCCGAAAGATCATTTTCCTCCCCCCCGCATCGACCAGATAGTCGACTCGACTGCAGGATGTGAGCGACTGTCTTTTTTAGACGCCTATTCCGGGTACCATCAGATCCGTCTGTATGGGCCTGACGAGATCAAAACAGCTTTCATCACTCCATTCGGGTGCTTCTGTTATGTTACCATGCCATTCGGCCTCAAGAATGCCGGAGCCACATTCATGAGGATGATTCAGAAGTGTTTGCTCACCCAAATCAGTCGGAATGTGGAGGCGTACATGGATGATATTGTGGTCAAGTCACGGAAGGGTTCCGACCTGCTGACTGACCTTGCTGAAACCTTTGCCAACCTCAGAAGGTTTGATATCAAGCTTAATCCATCAAAATGCACATTCGGGGTTCCTGGCGGAAAGTTACTCGGTTTTCTCATCTCCGAACGGGGAATCGATGCCAATCCATAAAAAGTCGGTGCTATACTCCGAATGAAAAGTCCTGTGCGAGTGCACGATGTTCAGAAGCTTACTGGTTGCTTGGCCGCCCTAAGTCGATTCATATCTCGTCTCGGTGAAAAGGCATTGCCTCTTTACCGATTGATGAAGAAGTCTGACAAGTTCGAGTGGACTCCTGAAGCTGACGCAGCGTTCGCAGAGCTCAAAGCTCTTCTCTCCACCCAGCCGGTGCTTGCTGCCCCAATTAGCAAGGAGCCTTTGCTGCTTTACATTGCAGCCACAGGACAAGTCATCAGTACGGTACTTACGGTCGAGCAGGAAGAAGAAGGGAAAACCTTCAAAGTTCAGCGCCCAGTGTATTATATTTCTGAAGTCTTGACCCCATCGAAGCAAAGATATCCTCATTATCAGAAGCTTGTATATGGGATTTATATGACCACAAAGAAAGTTGCCCACTACTTTTCTGATCATTCCATACAGTCGTCAGCGACGCTCCGTTGTCAGAGATCTTGCATTAGAGGGACGCAACTGGTCGAGTGGCAAAATGGGCGATTGAACTCCTTCCTCTAGATATCAAGTTTGAGGCAAAGAAAGCTATCAAGTCCCAGGCAATCGTGGATTTCATCGCCGAGTGGATTGAACAGCAACTGCCGACTCAGGTTCACTCGGAACATTGGACCATGTTCTTCGACGGTTCCAAGATGCTAAATGGTTCCGGTGCCGGAGTAGTGTTGGTCTCCCCCAGAGGAGATAAACTCAGATATGTTCTTCAAATCCACTTTGATTCCTCTAACAACGAGGCAGAATATGAAGCACTTTTATATGGGTTGAGCATGGCCATTTCACTCGGCGTCCATCGCCTCATGGTCTATGGTGACTCAGATTTGGTGGTCAATCAAGTGATGAAGGAATGGGACGTTAGAAGTCCAGCCATGACTGGTTATTGCAATGCAGTGAGAAAGCTAGAGAAGAAATTCGAGGGGTTAGAGCTTCATCACATACCCCGACTGAAAAATCAAGCAGCTGATGAACTGGCAAAAATAGGTTCCAAAAGAGAAGCCATTCCCAGCAATGTGTTTTTGGAACACATCCACACACCATCAGTCCGGGAGGATCCCTTCAATGAAGAGGCCCTGCAACCAAAAAGCGCCACGGATCCGACTGAAGTTGAAGTTCCAGCTGTGGTCGACCTGATCATGGAAGTCTTGGTTATCACTCCCGTCTGGACAGAACCGTACATCGCGTACATCCTAAGGAAAGAACTCCCAGAAGACGAAGAAGAGGCTCGACAGATCGTCCGTCGATCCAAGGCCTTTACAGTCATAAAGGGACAGTTATATAGAGAAAGCACGACTGGGGTCGGCCAGAAGTGTATTACACCAGAAGAAGGTCAGATGATCCTTAACAATATCCACTCGGGGACCTGTGGTCATCATGCGTCCTCTCGGACCATTGTGTCTAAAGCATACCGAGCGGGGTTCTACTGGCCAAGAGCCAATGAGATGGTAAAAGAGATAGTCGACAAATGTGAAGGATGTCAGTATTACTCCAATATGCCGCACAAGCCCGCGTCAGCCCTGAAAACCATTCCACTCGTCTAGCCTTTCGCTGTTTGGGGGCTGGATATGGTTGGACCACTGAGAACAGGCAGGAGCGGCTTCACTCATGTGCTGGTAGCAGTCGACAAGTTCACCAAATGGATTGAAGCCAAGCTTATCAAGAATCTTGATGCTTGCACCGCTATCAGTTTCATCAGAGAGTTGATATTCAGATATGGAGTTCCACATAGCATCATCACCGACAACGGGTCAAACTTCGATTCCGACAAATTCAGGGCCTTTTGCGCCTCTCAGGGCACCCGGGTCGACTATGCTTCGGTCGCTCACCCCCAGTCGAATGGGCAAGCAGAAAGGGCAAACGGCCTAATTCTCAAAGGACTGAAACCCCGATTGATGCGCGATCTCAAGCACACAGCAGGTGCATGGGTCGACGAGCTCCCATCAGTCCTTTGGGGATTGAGGACAACCCCGAATCGATCGACCGGAAGAACCCCATTCTTTCTGGTCTATGGAGCCGAGGCAGTATTACCGAGTGACGTGCTTCACAACGCTCCCAGAGTCGAGCTCTACTCAGAAGAAGAAGCAGAACAAGCCCGGCAGGACGCAGTCGACCTCCTAGAAGAAGAAAGAGAAATGGCCTTGATTCGATCGACCATCTATTAGCAAGACTTGCGTCGATTCCATGCCAGAAACGTGAAGAGCCGAGCCTTCCAAGAAGGAGACTTAGTCCTCCGAGTGGATCAGCAGAAACCACACAAGCTCGCCCCTACTTGGGAAGGCCCCTTCATAGTCACCAGAGTCCTTCACAATGGAGCATACCACCTCTACAATGTCGATCGCCAGATTGATGAGCCACGCGCCTGGAATGCGGAGCTACTCCGCCCCTTTTATACTTAAATTCTCACTCGGATGAGATGTAATAAGAAAAACTCCTGTAGTTTATTTATCAAAGACAAGAGCGTTATAATTTTCCCAGTGATTATTATTGTTTTTGTTTGCGTAAGAAATCCCCCAGTGGGTGGCTTAGCTGCGAATCCGCTTCGCCTAAGTTTGTAAAAACAGTTTCCTACCGAGTGGCGAGCCAGCCTCCCACTCGGGGCTTAGCTGCGAATCCGTTTCGCCTAAGTTTGAAAAAATCCTACCGAGTGGAGAGCAATCCTCCCACTCGGGGGCTTAGCTGTAGTCCAGTACTCACCTAAGTTCTCTCACTTAGAGACCTAGCTGCAGTCCGGCACTCGCCTAAGTTTGAAAAAATCCTACCAAGTGAAGAGCAATCCTCCCACTCGGGGGCTTAGCTGCAGTCTAGTACTCGCCTAAGTTCTCTCACTGGAGACTTAGCTGCAGTCCGGCACTCGCCTAAGTTTGAAAAAATCCTACCGAGTGGAGAGCAATCCTCCCACTCGGGGGCTTAGCTGCAGTCCAGTACTCGCCTAAGTTCTCTCACTGGAGACTTAGCTGCAGTCTGGCACTCGCCTAAGTTTGAAAAAATCCTACCGAGTGGACAGCAATCCTCCCACTCGGGGGCTTAGATGCAGTCCAGTACTCGCCTAAGTTATCTCACTTAGAGACTTAGCTACAGTCCGGCACTCGCCTAAGTTTGAAAAAATCCTACCGAGTGGAGAGCAATCCTCCCACTCGGGGGCTTAGCTGCGGTCCAGTACTCGCCTAAGTTATCTCACTTAGAGACTTAGTTGCAGTCCGGCACTCGCCTAAGTTTGAAAAAATCCTACCGAGTGGAGAGCAATCCTCCCACTCGGGGGCTTAGCTGCGGTCCAGTACTCGCCTAAGTTCTCTCGCTAGAGACTTAGCTGCAGTCCGGCACTCGCCTAAGTTTGGAAAAATCCTACCGAGTGGAGAGCAATCCTCCCACTCGGGGGCTTAGCTGCGGTCCAGTACTCGCCTAAGTTCTCTTGCTAGAGACTTAGCTGCAGTCCGGCACTCGCCTAAGTTTGAAAAAATCCTACCAAGTGGAGAGCAATCCTCCCACTTGGGGACTTAGCTGCAGTCCAGTACTCGCCTAAGTTCTCTCACTTAGAGACTTAGCTGCAGTCCGGCACTCGCCTAAGTTTCAAAAAAATCCTACCGAGTGGAGAGCAATCCTCCCACTCGGGGGCTTAGCTGCAGTCCAGTACTCGCCTAAGTTCTCTCACTTAGAGACTTAGCTGCAGTCCGGCACTCGCCTAAGTTTGAAAAAATCCTACCGAGTGGAGAGCAATCCTCCCACTCGGGGGCTTAGCTGCAGTCGAGAACTCGCCTAAGTACGAAACACATCTCAATCCTCAACGACGACGAGGGGCAGGTCGACTGCCACCTTCTCCTGGGGAGCTTCGCCACAAATACAATGTGCGATTCATCCCGCTCTACAGCAACGAAGTGCGGCTCGACTGCCACCTTCTCCTGGAGAGCTTCGCCACAAATACAATGTGCGCTCCGTCCCACTCTGCAGTAACAGGGTGTGGGTCGACCGCTGCCTTCCCCTGGGGAGCTTCGCCACAAATACAAGACATGTGTCGACTACTTCCCTCTCCTTCGGAGCTGCGCTGCGAATACAAAAGTTGTCTCGAATGAAGAATGGGTTCACTCAGCAGGAGATTCATAAAGATATTCAACGGTAAACCAAGTTCAGGTAAATTCTAAAGGTTCCAGATCGCAGATCGAAGTACTCGGGCATGCAACCCGAAAAAGTTTAACGGTTACAAAAACCACTCGGCATTCCGAGGCAAATTTAAGGTGGGACATAAGAGTTTGTTCACTCCGCGGGAGGAGGGCTGGCAGGCTCGACGAACTCATCCAGGTCGACGCCGTGGCTATCCGAGTGGCTGCAGCGATGAAAGTCTCCATAAAGGTTCGGAAGTCATGTTTCTAGGTGTTGGCGACCTTGATTGCTGCCAGTTTGTCCTGTCGCACCTCCTTGCAGTGGACACGAACCAAAGACAGAGCCACGTCAGCGCCACACCGAGCAGCAGACTTCTTCCACTCCTACACTTGGTCTGGGATTTCATTTAGTCGAGTCATCAGGGACTCAAGATCATTTTGGAGCTCAGCCTCTGGCCAAAGTGCCGGGTCAATCCGCGACATGGCGACCTTCAGTCGAGCCAAGAAGTCCACGGCACTGTCGATGCGAGATTCCAGATGGAGCAGATTCATGGCAGTTTCATCTTTCACGGGAGAGTTGATTGGATCCAAACCTGGTTCGATCCGCCCAGTCTCCTCTTCAAAGTTCTGGCAAAACTCTGCATTCACGATCCAAGGATAAGTCAATTTTCGTACACTGAGTCGACAAAAAAAATCAGTCGGAACAGAATGTGCACCTTCAAGCTTGATGAACAACTTCTTGGCAAGACTTCTTAGATAGCTCTCCAGATCATCCCTCCTGCGAGCAATGGCTTCCATTTTCTCGCCCTGGACGAGATTCGCCTTCTTCCAGCGTGAGCACTTCTTTTTGGAGTCATTCAGAGCGGTCTTCAGCCTGGTATTCTCTTCTTCTAACTGGCCGACCGAAGCCAGCTTCTGTTCGGCCAGAGCGGTCTTGTCGTCAGCCTCCTTACGAGCAGCAGCCAAATCCTGATCCTTCTTCGCTAGAGCTTCTCTCAGTTTTTCTGCAAAGAAACAATGATTGATTCAGAAATAGCAGAAGGGTACTCAAGCCTAAAACTGACCAGTCGACAAACTCGTCTTACCAGCGGCGCCATCTCTGACCTTTTGCAGCTCTGTCCTGGCCAGCTCCAAGTCAAGGTCCAGTTGAATCTGCTGCTTCTCCAAGTCAGCAAAGCAAGCTCCAAGATCACAAGATTTCTGAAATCAAAGGGGAGAAGTGATTTTTACAGCAAAAAACAACAAAGGCAATAAATACTAAGACTACGGTCGACTGCCCGCAGTCCACCATAGTCTCGGGGACTACACCCAGTGGGTGCACTTTGCGTGCCCCCACCGGTTCTGTTCCCACTCGACCGGCCCGCCGAAGTCGAGTTCAAAAAAAGGGTAGAAAGAGAGAAAGTAGAACTCAGACTACAGTCGACTGCCAGCAGTCCACCGTAGTCTCGGGGACTACACCCAGTGGGTGCACTTAGCATGCCCCCACCGGTTCTGATCCCACTCAACCAGACCGAGTGGAAGAGACAAACTACCAGTTTGGTTTATACATTCGGCAAAATTTAAAGACTACAGTCGACTGCCAGTAGTCCACCGTAGTCTCGGGGACTACACCCAGTGGGTGCACTCAGCGTGCCCCCACTAGTCCAAAAATTCAATCGATGCACCTAGTGGGTGTACAGATGCAAAGATTTTTGGAAAGAATCTTCAGGTAGCATATCCTAACAGAACAAGCGGCGACCAACTAACCTGAACGTTGCTCTGGAGAGCCGAGCTGGCATCATAGGCGGCTTGGCTGGCGTCCCGCACCGTCTTCATCTTCTCCATCATAATGCCCGCCTGGCGTATGGCTTCCCTAGCAGCATTCACCTCGTCCTCTGGGACATGATGGGTCGCAAAAACTGAAGGTGGGTCGACAGAGGTCCGAGCAATCGACGAAGAAGGCAAGGCACTCGACAGTGGCTCGGCGAAGGTAACAGAACCCTGATTGACGTCGCCAGTGTCCTGAACGACTAGTTCCGCCCTCGGCGTCGACTGTAGCGCCTCACTTACAGGAGCTCGCCTATTCTTCCTCGTGAAAGGCCTTTCGGGCTCTTCATCATCATCAAGGAGGTCAATAATGTTGGGAGCTATGCAAAGTTCAATTGCCAAAATCATGTCACCCAATGATGCACATTCCAGTTGAATCGACCGAATAAAGATAGTATGGCAGAAATCATACCCGGATTAGAAGTGACCGCATCCTCCATCACCTCATCATCATCCCTGTAAGCTGAGGTCCCGGAAGTAGCAGCGCTGACAATTCCAAAGTTTGTCCAGTTAAAACAAGAAAAACAAACAGTGCGGAGCGTCGAGTGAATACAAAGAGAGACACTCACACGGAGGCAATGGGGATATCAATCTTGATCTTCGGCAACGCCTTCCGAGTCTTCGGTTCTGCAACTTTGGGGTGCTTTGGCGCCTTCTCAGTCGGGGTTGGTGAAGAGATCCGAGGACGCTTCAAAGACTGACCAGCTTGAGCAGTTGCCTTGTCACAGGCACTTGGCCGTTCTTGGTCAAGCTTGGATCGCCTCTCCCTACGAGGGGGCGACTCGACTTCTTCTCCGTCACTTGAGTCGTCGCTTCCTCCATCCCCTTCACCATCGGAAGTCCACTCGCCACTGTCGCCGCCACTCGCCTCGCCTTCCAGAACTTGCTCTTGCTCCCCGTTGGGCATTGAATACATTTCAATAATGGCCTGAAAGAAAGCAAGGAGAGCAAAGTCATTCGACGCAATATAGGCAGCTGCGCGAGTGAATTCAGATTACAAGCAAAAAACTCGGAATCAGACCTGCTCTGGTGCATGAGACTGGTCGAATGGGGGAACTCTCCTGGCCCCCCTGGGATTGTCCTTGTTCCCGGTAATGCCCGACATCCACTTCTCCAGTGTGTCGTCGTCGACCTCCTCCGGATGGATCCGAGTGGAGTCTTCAAGACCCGAATACATCCACATCGGATGGTTTCAAGCTTGAAGAGGCTGGATGCGCCGCTGAAGGAAGACCTCCAAGAGATCCATACCAGTGACCCCGTCACGAATAAGCTGGACCACTCGACCGACCAACACCTTCACGTGCGCCTTCTCCTCCGGGAGCACCTTCAAAGGGGAGGGTTTCTCCACTCGGTCCATGGTAAAGGGAGGGAGGCCAGTCGATTGCCCTGGCGTCGACTGGTCTTTACAGTAAAACCAGGTCGACTGCCATCCGCGAACTGAGTCAGGAAGAATCATGGCCGGAAAGGAGCTTTTCCCTCTCGTCTGGATGCCAAGGCCCCCACACATCTGGATCACTTGGGTCCTCTCATCACTCGGATTAGCCTTTTTCACTCTCTGGGAGCGACAAGTGAAAATATGCTTGAAAAGACCCTAGTGAGGCCGGCAACCCAGGAAATTCTCACACAAAGAAATGAAGGCGGCGAGATAAACGATGGAGTTGGGGGTAAAATGGTGGAATTGTGCCCCAAAGAAGTTCAAGAACCCTCGAAAGAAAGGGTGAGGAGGCAAAGAAAATCCACGGTCGACGTGGGTGGCAAGGAGGACATGCTCACCCTCCCGAGGTTGCGGCTCAGATTCCTTCCCTGGAAGCCGCGCCGAGTCGTAGGGGATCAGCCCCCCTTCGGCCAGGTCGTCGAGGTCTTCTTGGGAAATCCTCGAGTGGATCCAGTCGCCCTGGATACAGCCCTTCGGCAGGCCAGTCCGCGAGGAAGATCCACCCCGGCTGGTCGCCTTCCCCTTCGACCTCGTCGTCGCCTTCTTTGCCCGCTCTAGAGCCGCCGTCTTCTCCTTCCCCATTGTCGCCGGCGAGACACGTACAGAGCGGTGATGCTGGGGCAAGAACGAGCGCAGCGGAGGGGCGTGAAGAGGAGAAGAGGAAATGGGAACGCACTGTTCGGGAGATTCCGGCCCAACGCCTTATATGAGGCCGCTTCCGAGTGGCTGACGGGTAGGCCTAGGTGGCTCTGTCAAATCCCGTAACGATCGCTCGCGTGATACATGGCGAGAAAGGCGATGCGGGGATCGAGGCGGCTCCACTCTATCCCATCCGATTACTGCGGCCTATCCCGTCACGCGTGCTTCCCAAAATTCGGATCCCATGAAATCTGCGGGCAGCAAACAACTTGTCAGACCAAAGACCTCCTCTGCACCGTCACTCGGAGCCTTACAAGTAAAGAAATTCACTCGACGAAGAATTAAGAATGGATCAAGGCGACTGAAAAGGAAGTTGCTGTCATCACTTAGGTCCGTTGATCCGAAACAAGATATGCTCACGGCATGAAAAATGAGTCGGAGAAGTTCTCAACTCTTTCCCCACTCAAACCTCAATCCATTCGGGGGCTAATGATGAAGCTATGTACCTAGGGTAGGGTCATGGACCTGTCCCAACTGCCCTACCCAAGGACATCTCTAGAAGAAATCACCTTTCAATCGACTTGGAGGTGTTCCACTTGACAGACTCGAAGACACTCGACCAAGAAGCAATCACTCGACCAAGATCCAACCACTCAATGGCCAGGAGACCTAAAGTCACTCTGCACGCTAACGGTCGGTCATTAAATAGCCTTTATGGTCATCATAGCATTTTATTACTAGCGTTACCAGTAACGCCCCGCCTTAATTTACATTGAGCCCTTTGTAACGTGGGCTGGCCGGGGTCCTGGCGCACTCTATATAAGCCACCCCCTCCTCCGAGACAAGGGTTCGCACCTCTGTAACTCATACTCACATAATCCAGTCGACCGCCTCTGGGCTCCGAGACGTAGGGCTATTACTTCCTCCGAGAAGGGCCTGAACTCGTAAACCTTGTGTGCTTGCAACTTCTCCATCGCTAAGATCTTGCCTCTCCATACTTACCCCCCTACACTACTTTCAGACTTAGAACCACGACAATCCCCGGATCCGGCGACGGCGGTGCCGGGCGGCGCACTTCAGCGAAGCCGCGGTGGTGCAATCCGGCGGCACCGTCAGCGAGGCGCTCCGGTGGTGGTGGAGGCACCAGCACGGTGCGGTAGGTGGGCGAGGCGGCGAGCTCCGGGCGGCGGACGAGGGCGGCGGCGCGAGGCGAGGCGGTGATCGGCGGCGAGCGAGCGGGGCGGCGCGGCCAGCCGGCAAGGCAAGGCGGCGGCGAAGCGCGGCAGGCAGCGGAGAGCCGGCGGGCGGCGGCGCGGCCGGGTTCCTGCGGGTGCGGGTGGTGGGGATCCAGCCCCGGGCGGGTCGGATCTGGGTTCCGTGGGCCCGAGGCGGGAGGCGCGTTGACCGGTGGCGGGGTCGGCGACGTGGCGCGCTCCGGTTGGTCGGGAGCGGCCGCTGGGGTGAGGTGGGGCGTCCTGATTGGTTCGGGTGATGTGGCGGCGGCGGTGGACATGTCCGGCGACGGGATGGACATGTCCGGGGGCGCGAGGAGGAAGAGGACTAGGGTTAGGCTGTGAATTTTCGGAGGGAGACACTTATTTATAGGTAGAGGGAGCTAGGAGAGTCCAAATGGAGTGCGGTTTTAGGACACGCGATCGTGATCGAACGAATGAGAATATGGAGGGGTTTTGGATGGGTGTTGGGCCACTTTGGAGGGGTGTTGGGCTGCAACACACATGAGGCCTCTACGGTTCCTCGGTCAACCATTGGAGTATCAAACGAAGTCCAAATGGCACAAAACTTGACAGACGGTCTATTGGTGGTATACCAAGGCCACTTGGCAAGTCTCGGTCCAATCAGAGAACGTTTAACACCCGCGCACGAAAAGAGGCAAAAGGAGGGCGCTGGATGACATAGGAGTGTCGGATTGAGAAACGGACAATGGGGAAATGCTCGGATGCATGAGACGAACATGTATGCAAATGCTATGCACATGATGACATGATATGAAATGCATGACACGCAAACAAATGACAAGGCAACCACAGCGAATAACTGCAAGACACCTGGCGCAACGGTCTCGGGGCGTTACAAATTGACAGAATTTAGCATAGTTATGAGAATATCTAGGTATGATTATGTATATAGGCATCACATCCGAGACAAGTAGACCGACTCATGCCTGCATCTACTACTATTAATCCACTCATCGACCGCTATCCAGCATGCATCTAGAGTATTAAGTTCATGAAAATAGAGTAACGCCTTAAGCAAGATGACATGATGTAGAGGGATAAATTCGTGCAATATGATAAAAACCCCATCTTGTTATCCTCGATGGCAACAATACAATACATGCCTTGCTGCCCCTACTGTCACCGGGAAAGGACACTGCAAGATTGAACCCAAACCTAAGCACTTCTCCCATTGCAAGAAAGATCCATCTAGTAGGCTAAACCAAACTGATAATTCGAAGAGACTTGCAAAGATAACCAATCATACATGAAAGAATTCAAAGAAGATTCAAATATTGTTCATAGATAATCTTGATCATAAACCCACAATTCATCGATCTCAACAAACACACCGCAAAAAGAAGATTACATCGAATAGATCTCCACAAGCGAGGGGGAGAACATTGTATTGAGATCCAAATAGAGAGAAGAAGCCATCTAGCTAATAACTATGGACCCGAAGGTCTGAGGTAAACTACTCACACTTCATCGGAGAGGCTATGGTGTTGATGTAGAAGCCCTCCGTGATGGATACCCCCTCCGACGGAGCTCCGGAACAGGCCCCAAGATGGGATCTCGTGGACACAGGAAGTTACGGCGGTGGACTTAGGGTTTTGGCTCTGTATCTGATCGTTTAGGGGTACGTAGGTATATATAGGAGGAAGGAGTACGTCGGTGGAGCCATAGGGGGCCCATGAGGGTGGAGGGCGTGCCTGGGGGGTAGGCACGACCCCTACCTCATGGCCTCCTCCTTTGTTTCTTGACGTGTGGTCCAAGTCTCCTGGATCATGTTCGGTGAGAAAATCACGTTCCCGAAGGTTTCATTCCGTTTGGACTCCGTTTGATATTCCTTTTCTTTGAAACCCTAAAATAGGCAAAAAAACAGCAATTCTGGGCTGGGCCTCTGGTTAATAGGTTAGTCCCAAAAATAATATAAAAGTGGATAATAAAGCCTAATAATGTCCAAAACAATATATAATATATCATGGAGCAATCAAAAATTATAGATACGTTGGAGACGTATCAATAGCCAAGCAACATGATGCAAGACATGGCATGGAATGCAAGATATGATGTGCAATGCATATGGGTACTCCGAAAGGGAAAAGATGATCATGTCATCAACTTGGCAAACCAAGCATGCCACTGGAAAGATGGAGTGATTTCGTTCGAAATTGATATAATGATCACCGGAAATGGATGCATGGTTTGCAAATGATGAGCAAAATAAGAACAATGCAAATCTGCGATTAACAACATCATAGCACCTAAGATGCATCACGAAACTATGCTACAACACTCCAATAAAGCAACAAAGCACATGGCAATGAACTCTACAAATCATAAACACTGAGATCCTGCTAGAACTCGCTAGAACAAGCCTAAAACAGCATAGAAAAAATGCAAATGATAACAGTTTCACAGACTTAGTGAAAATACTAAACATGGCATTAACAGCATCAGGTAGCAATGTTTAGAGCTAGTAAACTATATGCTACAGGATGATAACATGGCAAACAAGGGCATGACATGCTCGTACTAAAGGCAAAGAACAAAACTCCCTTACTGAACTTTAGCCAAAGATGCACAGAAAATATGGTAGCATCAATGCAAACATGGCAAGTGATATGAACAGATTCAGACTAGTAAAACATAGCATGGTAGAAACAGATTCATGATTTTACAAGCTCATGCCACTCACCACAAAGCATTACATGGCATCACAAGGTAACCAAATGTAAGAAGTCACATTTATGAAGCTAAACATGTCAATAACATAGTCATAGGGTGTAGCGACCCGACCTCAAACGGTCAAGTCTCTGTGCTTCAGTGTCATCCCTGGATCGGTAATGCTGACACACACAGTACTCGGAGGATTTATAACAGAGTAGCAATCACACACTTATTACATCGAATGTCTCAAAAGAGAACTTATTACAATAAATATGGCTTAAGGCCATCTAATATGATAACAACGGAAGGCTTGGAAGATAAAGTGAGTCCATCAACTCCAACGGCATAGCTGAGTGCATGACAAACGACCTATCGCGTCTTACTCCTCGTCTGAAAAGTCTGCAACATAATACGTTGCAGCCCGAAAACGGGCCAGCACATGGAATATGCTGGCAATGTAACACAGTAGAGCAATGAATAGATAAGTGCTAACACTACATGCATATATGGCTGGTGGAGGCTCTATTGTTATAGGGTTTTTGCGAAAAGCTAAATTTTCCCTACAACAAAGGAATAAATTTTTATTTAACTATCATGGTAGTTGAAACATTGAGAATGGTACCCCCATCTCAATCCCAATTAAATGTAATTATCAACCCAACAAATTAGTTTAGAGTGATGAGATACAATAGGATAATCCAAGTACTAGATACTCAAGTTGTCCATAACCTGGGATACGGCTAACCATGATTAGTTTGTACACTCTGCAGAGGTTTGCGCACGTTTCCCCACAAGACTCGATCTCCTCCATTGGATTTCTCGCACTACGTGGTGTTTGAGAAACGGATGACCGAGACATAGTCTTTCAGAAGCATTAACTCTTTACTCCGGGTGGACAGGTACACCTACTTTCCCTCTACATCTGCTAGCCCACCACTGAAAGAGGTCACACAACATACTCAACTATGCCAGAGCCCATAATGGCTTGTGGCTGCACACGGAAGTTTCTAGCATGAACAATCTCATGATCCCTTTGATTCTGGGTGGCGGACCATAGGAGGATCGCATGGTATATCCCTGAGATCTCCTGTACAACACTGGTATATCCCAGGTGCCCAAACAAGCAATCCACCTAGATGTGTATTAAAGTTGCCACCTTAAGTTGAACCATTAATTAACAATCTCACACCTGTCATGGATTTCTCAAACCCAAACCACGTCTACGAGCATAGCCTGGCAATATAAGCATAACATAGAAGTAACTCCCAGGGTTTGATAATAAAATAGGTAATAGGTTCTACCTCATCATCTACTTCCCAATACCCACAAGTTAATCACATCCTAATCATGCAAGGTTTGAGGATTAGAACTAATGCATAAAAACTAGGTATGAAAGAAGTATGATCAATGTGTTACTTGCCTTGCTGACGATCTGCAAATCCTAAAGACTCGTAGTAGCTCGCACTCCGGGTGTTCTATCACAAACAAACAATATCATACATAAGCAATCAAGAAAAGATGCATGGGTAAATCTCAAATAAGAAGATCTAACCAGAAAGTTCAACTTAAGAACTCCGGTTTGGAAAAAGGAATCAAATCAAACGAAGCAACGAAACTCAAACTGCGAAAGAAATAGGATCCAATTACTAATCTGGACTAAGGTCAAATTTTATAGTACCAAAATCTTGTTCAAGTTGGTTAAACGGAAAGAGGGCTTCGAGACGAAGATCTAGGCGCTTGAATCGCCCGATTCCGATAAACGAGCGAAAAGATATACTAGATCAAAAATTAGGGCAGAGATCGCGATCGAAAATAATCGCGGAAAAATCCTGGAAAAAGAAAACCGGATGAACAGGCTAACGAACGAACGTTCGCTGTCTGTGACTAACGGGTGAAAACCATTCGTTAAAACGAACATACGTGTTCGCTAAATAACTAAACCGGGAAAATAAAACCGATCTAAGAAAAAAAATAACCGAGGGTTTCTAAAAACCATACGGTTTTCTAAAGAAAACCGGCGGCTACCTCGGGATGCGTGACGACGGCGGCAACTCCGGCGAGCGGCGGCGTGGCGATCGAGGTGGCGCAGCGGCGGCGGTGGCGACTGGCTAGGGTTAGGGTTGGCGCGGCGCGGTGGGCTGGGCCTTGGGGTTGTGGCTCGGGCGGCTTATAAGAGGCCGGCCTGGAGAGTCCCGGCCGGGTACGACCCGAAGTCGGTTCATTTTTTTAATTATTCCGCACAGAAAAACAAAGAAAATAAATACTAAACGGACTCCAAAAATCCCGAAATAAAATTTCCCCGTCCTCTAAAAATAAGCCGGACAAGGTGAACATTTATTTGGGCCTATAATGCAATTTTGAAAAACGCATATTTTCCTAATTCAATTAAAATTGCAATAAAATCCAAATAAAATATGCAAATTGATTTTAATATTTTTCCTCCAATATTTCATTTATTTGGGAGAAGTCATATTATCTCCTCTAATATATTTTGGTATGAAATATTTTCAGAGAGAAAAATTATTAAAACCAAAGTGATCCTTGTTTCCATATTTGATAAAATTCAAATATGTAAAACGGTGAAATCCCCCAACTCTCTCCGAGGGTCCTTGAGTTGCTTAGAATTTCGAGGATCGCGGAAGTCGAAATGCACAAAATATGATATCCATGAATGACCTATGTATAACATTCCAAATTGAAAATTTGGGATGTTACAAACCTACCCCCCTTAAGATGAATCTCGTCCTCGAGATTCGGGTTGGCTAGAAAATAGGTGTGGATGGTCTTTCCGTAGATCATCCTCTTGTTCCCAAGTGGCTTCATCCTCGGTATGGTGGCTCCAGTGAACTTTGCAAAACTTGATAACCTTGCTGCGAGTAACTCGACTGGCAAACTCAAGAATCTTGACGGGTTTCTCCTCGCAGGTCAAAACACTATCCAACTGTATTGCTTCCAGTGGCACTGTATCTCTCAGAGGGATATCGGCCATCCCTGCATGGCACTTCTTCAACTGGGAAACGTGAAACACATCATGAACTCCCGACAATCCTTCGGGTAACTCCAACTTGTAGGCTACCTCTCCCATGCGTTCCAACATGGTACAGTCCCACAAATCTCGGGGCTAACTTTCCTTTAACTCCAAATCGTTTAACTCCTCGAAGTGGTGACAC
The DNA here is from genome assembly GCF_003073215.2 of Triticum urartu. Classification (NCBI taxonomy): domain Eukaryota; kingdom Viridiplantae; phylum Streptophyta; class Magnoliopsida; order Poales; family Poaceae; genus Triticum; species Triticum urartu. The sequence continues at coordinate 99,828,655 of NC_053025.1, read as the reverse complement.
TCTCAGATACGCTCTGTCTCCGATTTCATAGGCTACCTCCTTGCGTTTTGAGTCTGCATAACTCTTCTGTCTTGACTGAGCTATCTTTAGTCTATCTCGAATTAATTTAACCTTCTCTTCGGACTCCTTAATCAAATCGGGTCCAAAAAACTGTCGGTCTCCAACCTCATCCCACATCAATGGTATTCTGCACATTCTTCCATACAGGGCCTCGAACGGTGCCATCTTCAAACTGGCCTGGTAGCTATTGTTGTACGAGAACTCTGCGTAGGGCAAATTATCATCCCAACTAGATCCATAGTCTAGTGCACAAGCTCTCAGCATGTCCTCCAGAATCTGATTGACTCTCTTTGTCTGTCCATCTGTCTGCGGGTGAAAAGCTGTACTGAACTCCAGCCTGGTTCCCAAAGTCTGATGCAGCTGGTGCCAAAACTTCGAAGTAAATTGTGTTCCTCTATCTGATACGATGGTCCTCGGAACTCCGTGCAGACATACGATCCTGGTCATATATACCTTGGCCAACTTCGCACTTGTATAAGGGGTTTTCACTGGGATAAAGTGAGCTACTTTGGTCAAGCAGTCCACTACTACCCAGATAGAATCATATCCCGATCGGGTCCTGGGTAATCCGGTGATAAAATCCATGCCAAGTTTGTCCCACTTCCATTCGGGTATCGGCATAGGATGCAGTAGTCCTGCTGGCTTCTGATGTTCTGCCTTCACTCTCTGACATACATCACATACGGCTACATACTTGGCAATATCCTTCTTCATTCCAGTCCACCAGAAACGCTCCTTCAAATCCAAATACATCTTGGTGTTCCCGGGGTGTATTGAGTATGGTGAGTCATGAGCTTCCTGTAATATCAACTTCCTGATCTCGGCATTTTTGGGCACATATACACGGTCCTCGAACCACAAGGTGTCATGCTGATCCTCACGAAAACCTTTGGATTTTCCTTCACTCATCTTCTCCTTTATCTCGGCAATTTCTTTGTCATCCTTCTGAGCTTCTCGAATCTTTCCCAACAATGTCGACTGCACTTCCATGGTTGTAACAAAACCTTTAGGAACTATCTCCAAACAAAGTTCCCTGAGATCCTCTGCTAACTCCTTTGGCATTCCTTCACTTACGAGGGTGTTAACGTAAGTCTTTCGGCTCAAAGCGTCTGCTACAACATTGGCCTTGCCTGGATGATACTGCAACTTCATATCATAATCTTTTATAACCTCCAACCATCTCCTTTGCCTGAGGTTCAACTCCTTCTGGGTGAAAATGTGTTGGAAATATGCCCTAGAGGCAATAATAAAAGGATTATTATTATATTTACTTGTTCATGATAATTGTCTTTTATTCATGCTATAATTGTGTTATCCAGAAATCGTAATACATGTGTGAATACATAGACACCAACATGTCCCTAGTAAGCCTCTAGTTGACTAGCTCGTTGATCAACAGATAGTCATGGTTTCCTGACTATGGACATTGGATATCATTGATAACGAGATCTCATCATTAGGAGAATGATGTGATGGACAAGACCTAATCCTAAACATAGCACAAGATCGTATAGTTCGTTTGCTAGAGTTTTTCCAATGTCAAGTATCTTTTCCTTAGACCATGAGATCGTGTAACTCCCGGATACCGTAGGAGTTCTTTGGGTGTACCAAACGTCACAACGTAACTGGGTGACTATAAAGGTATACTACGGGTATCTCCGAAAGTGTCTGTTGGGTTGACACAGATCAAGACTGGGATTTGTCACTCCATATGACGGAGAGGTATCTCCGGGCCCACTCGGTAATGCATCATCATAATGAGCTCAAAGTGACCAAGTGTCTGGTCATGGGATCATGCATTACGGTACGAGTAAGGTGACTTGCCGGTAACGAGATTCAACGAAGTATTGGGATACCGACGATCGAATCTCGGGCAAGTAACGTACCGATTGACAAAGGGAATTGTATACGGGGTTGCTTGAATCCTCGACATCGTGGTTCATCCGATGAGATCATCGAGGAGCATGTGGGAGCCAACATGGGTATCCATATCCCGCTGTTGGTTATTGACCGGAGAGCCGTCTCGGTCATGTCTACATGTCTCCCGAACCCGTAGGGTCTACACACTTAAGGTTCGGTGATGCTAGGGTTGTAGAGATATGAGTATGCAGTAACCCGAAAGTTGTTCGGAGTCCCGGATGAGATCCCGGACGTCACAAGGAGTTCCGGAATGGTCCGGAGGTGAAGAATTATATATAGGAAGTGCAGTTTCGGCCATCGGGAGAGTTTCGGGGGTCAACGGTATTGTACCGGGACCACCGGAAGGGTCCCGGGGGTCCACCGGGTGGGGCCACCCATCCCGGAGGGCCGCATGGTCTGAAGTGGGGAGGGAACCAGCCCATAGTGGGCTGGTACGCCCCCCTTTGGCCCCCCCATGCGTCTAGGGTTGGGAACCCTAGGGGAGGGGGCGCCTCCACTTGCCTTGGGGGGCACTCCACCCCCTTAGCCGCCGCCCCCCTAGGAGATCCCATCTCCTAGGGCCGGCGCACCCCCCTAGGGGGCCTATATAAAGGGGCGAGGGCAGCCGCACCCTGAAGCCTTGGCGCCTCCTTCTCCCCTGCTACACCTCTCCCTATCGTAGAAGCTTGGCGAAGCCCTGCTGCAATCACTGCTGCATCCACCACCACGCCGTCGTGCTGCTGGATCTCCGTCAACCTCTCCTCCCCCCTTGCTGGATCAAGAAGGAGGAGACGTCATCCGCTCCGTACGTGTGTTGAACGCGGAGGTGCCGTCCGTTTGGCACTTGGTCATCGGTGATTTGGATGACGGCGAGTACGACTCCATCATCCCCGTTCTCTTGAACGCTTCCGCTCGCGCTCTACAAGGGTATGTAGATGCACTCCCCTCTCGTTGCTAGATGACTCCATAGATAGATCTTGGTGAAACATAGAGAATTTTTTTTGTTTTCTGCAATGTTCCCCAACAGTGGTATCAGAGCTAGGTCTATGCGTAGTTACTATGCACGAGTAGAACACAAAGTAGTTGTGGGCGTCGATATTGCCAATTTGCTTGCCGTTACTAGTCTTATCTTGATTCGGCGGCATCGTGGGATGAAGCGGCCCGGACCAACCTTACACATACGCTTACGTGAGACCGGTTCCACCGACTGACATGCACTAGTTGCATAAGGTGGCTGGCGGGTGTCTGTCTCTCCCACTTTAGTCGGATTGGATTCGATGAACATGGTCCTTATGAAGGGTAAATAGAAATTGGCAATTCACGTTGTGGTTTTGGCGTAGGTAAGAAAACGTTCTTGCTAGAACCCTATTGCAGCCACGTAAAAACTTGCAACAACAATTAGAGGACGTCTAACTTGTTTTTGCAACAAGTGTTTTGTGATGTGATATGGCCAAAGTTGTGATGAATGATGAATGATATATATGTGATGTATGAGATCATGTTCTTGTAATAGGAATCACGACTTTCATGTCGATGAGTATGACAACCGGCAGGAGCCATAGGAGTTGTCTTTATTTTTTGTATGACCTGTGTGTCATTGAGAAACGCCATGTAAATTACTTTACTTTATTGCTAAACATGTTAGCCATAGTAGTAGAAGTAATAGTTGGCGAGCAACTTCATGGAGACACGATGATGGAGATCATGGTGTCATGCCGGTGACAAGATGATCATGGAGCCCCAAGATGGAGATCAAAGGAAGCTATATGATACTGTCCATATCATGTCACTATTATTTGATTGCATGTGATGTTTATCATGTTTTTGCATCTTGTTTACTTAGAACAACGGTAGTAAATAAGATGATCCCTCATAATAATTTCAAGAAAGTGTTCCCCCTAACTGTGCACCGTTGCGACAGTTCATTGTTTCGAAGCACCACGTGATGATCGGGTGTGATAGATTCCAACGTTCACATACAACGGGTGTAAGACAAATTTACACATGCAAACACTTAGGTTGACTTGACGAGACTGGCATGTACAGACATGGCCTCGGAACACAGAAGACCGAAAGGTCGAGCATGAGTCATATAGAAGATACGATCAACATGAAGATGTTCACCGATGTTGACTAGTCCATCTCACGTGATGATCGGACACGGCCTAGTTAACTCGGATCATGTTATACTTAGATGACTGGAGGGATGTCTATCTGAGTGGGAGTTCATTAAATAATTTGATTAGATGAACTTAATTATCATGAACTTAGTCTAAAAATCTTTACAACATGTCTTGTAGATCAAATGGCCAACGTTGTCCTCAACTTCAACGCGTTCCTAGAGAAAACCAAGCTGAAAGACGATGGCAGCAACTATACGGACTGGGTCCGGAACCTGAGGATCATCCTCATAGCTGCCAAGAAAGATTATGTCCTACAAGCACCGCTAGGTGAAGCACCTGCTCTCCCTGCAGAACAAGACATTATGAACGCTTGGCAGACACGTGCTAATGATTACTCCCTCGTTCAGTGCGGCACGCTTTACAGCTTAGAACCGGGGCTCCAAAAGCGTTTTGAGAGACACGGAGCATATGAGATGTTCGAAGAGCTGAAAATGGTTTTTCAAGCTCATGCCCGGGTCGAGAGATATGAAGTCTCCGACAAGTTCTTCAGCTGTAAGATGGAGGAAAACAGTTCTGTCAGTGAGCACATACTCACTATGTCTGGGTTACATAACCGCTTGACTCAGCTGGGAGTTAATCTCCCGGATGACGCGGTCATTCACAGAATCCTTCAGTCGCTTCCACCGAGCTACAGATAGTCATGGTTTCCTGACTATGGACATGGGATGTCATTGATAACGGGATCACATCATTAGGAGAATGATGTGATGGACAAGACCCAATCCTAAACATAGCATAAGATCGTATAGTTCGTTTGCTAGAGTTTTTCCAATGTCAAGTATCTTTTCCTTAGACCATGAGATCGTGTAACTCCCGGATACCGTAGGAGTGCTTTGGGTGTACCAAACGTCACAACGTAATTGGGTGACTATAAAGGTATACGACGGGTATCTCCGAAAGTGTCTGTTGGGTTGACATGGATCAAGACTGGGATTTGTCACTCCGTATGACGGAGAGGTATCACTGGGCCCACTCGGTAATGCATCATCATAATGAGCTCAAAGTGACCAAGTGTCTGGTCACGGGATCATGCATTACGGTACGAGTAAAGTGACTTGCCGGTAACGAGATTGAACGAGGTATTGGGATACCGACGACCGAATCTCGGGCAAGTAACATACCGATTGACAAAGGGAATTGTATACGGGGTTGCTTGAATCCTCGACATCGTGGTTCATCTGATGAGATCATCGAGGAGCATGTGGGAGCCAACATGGGTATCCAGATCCCGCTGTTGGTTATTGACCGGAGATACCAGATCTATATGTCTCCCGAACCCGTAGGGTCTACACACTTAAGGTTTGGTGACGCTAGGGTTGTAGGGATATGTATATGCAGTAATCCGAATGTTGTTTGGAGTCCCGGATGAGATACCGGACGTCACGAGGAGTTCCGGAATGGTCCGGAGGTAAAGATTTATATATGGGAAGTCCTGTTTCGGCCATCGGGACAAGTTTCGGGGTCATCGGTATTGTACCGGGACCACCGGAAGGGTCCCGGGGGTCCACCGGGTGGGACCACCTGTCCCGGGGGGCCACATGGGCTGTAGGGGGTGCGCCTTGGCCTACATGGGCCAAGGGCACCAGCCCCAAGAGGCCCATGCGCCTAGGGTTTCAAGGAGGAAGAGTCCTAGGAGGGGAAGGCACCTCCTAGGTGCCTTGGGGAGGAGGGATTCCTCCCCTTGGCCGCACCACCCTAGGAGATTAGATCTCCTAGGGCCGCCCCCCCCCCTTGGCCCTCCTATATATAGTGGGGAGATGGAGGACTTCTTACCTTGATCTTTGGTGCCTCCCTCTCCCTCTCCAACACCTCCTCCTCCTCCATAGTGCTTGGCGAAGCCCTGCCGGAGTACTGCAGCTCCATCACCACCACGCCGTCGTGCTGCTGCTGGAGCCATCTTCCTCAACCTCTCCTTTCCCCTTGCTGGATCAAGAAGAAGGAGACGTCACTGCTCCGTACGTGTGTTGAACGCGGAGGTGCCGTCCGTTCGGTGCTAGGATCTTCGGTGATTCGAATCACGTCGAGTACGACTCCCTCATCCCCGTTCTTTGAACGCTTCCGCTCGTGATCTACAAGGTATGTAGATGCATCCAATCACTCGTTGCTAGATGAACTCATAGATGGATCTTGGTGAAACCGTAGGAAATTTTTTGTTTTCTGCAACGTTCCCCAACAGTGGCATCATGAGCTAGGTCTATGCGTAGTTCTCTTGCACGAGTAGAACACAATTTGTTGTGGGCGTTGATGTTGTCAACTTTCTTGCCGCTACTAGTATTATCTTGCTTCAACGGTATTGTGGGATGAAGCGGCCCGGACCAACCTTACACGTACGCTTACGTGAGACCGGTTCCACCGACTAACATGCACAAGTTGCATAAAGGTGGTTGGCGGGTGTCTGTCTCTCCCACTTTAGTTGGAGCGGATTCGATGAAAAGGGTCCTTATGAAGGGTAAATAGAAGTTGACAAATCACGTTGTGGCTTTCACGTAGGTAAGAAAACGTTCTTGCTAGAAACCTACTTCAGCCACGTAAAACTTGCAACAACAATTAGAGGACGTCTAACTTGTTTTTGCAGCAAGTGCTTTGTGATATGATATGGCCAAAGTTGTGATGAATGATGAATGATATATATGTGATGTATGAGTTGTTCATGCTATTGTAATAGGAATCACTACTTGCAAGTCGATGAGTATGACATCCGGCAGGAGCCATAGGAGTTGTCTTTATTTTTGTATGACCTGCGTGTCATTGAGAAACGCCATGTAAATTACTTTACTTTATTGCTAAACGCGTTAGCCATAGTAGTAGAAGTAATAGTTGGCGAGCAACTTCATGGAGACACAATGATGGAGATCATGATGATGGAGATCATGGTGTCATGCCGGTGACAAGATGATCATGGAGTCCCAAGATGGAGATCAAAGGAGCTATGTGATATTGGCCATATCATGTCACTATTATTATTTGATTGCATGTGATGTTTATCATGTTTTTCATCTTGTTTGCTTAGAACGACGGTAGTAAATAAGATGATCCCTCATAATAATTTCAAGAAAGTGTTCCCCCTAACTGTGCACCGTTGCGATAGTTCGTTGTTTCGAAGCACCACGTGATGATCGGGTGTGATAGATTCTAACGTTCACATACAACGGGTGTAAGACAGATTTACACATGCAAAACACTTAGGTTGACTTGACGAGCCTAGCATGTGTACAGACATGGCCTCGGAACACAGAAGACCGAAAGGTCGAGCATGAGTCGTATAGAAGATACGATCAACATGAAGATTTTCACCGACGTTGACTAGTCCATCTCACGTGATGATCGGACACGCCCTAGTTAACTCGGATCATGTTATACTTAGATGACAGGAGGGATGTCTACCTAAGTGGGAGTTCATTGAATAATTTGATTAGATGAACTTAATTATCATGAACTTAGTCTAAAATATTTACAATATGTCTTGTAGATCAAATGGCCAACGTAGTCCTCAACTTCAACGCGTTCCTAGAGAAAACCAAGCTGAAAGACGATGGCAGAAACTATACGGACTGGGTCCGGAACCTGAGGATCATCCTCATAGCTGCCAAGAAAGATTATGTCCTACAAGCACCGCTGGGTGACGCACCTGTTCTCCCTGCAGAACAAGACGTTATGAACGCTTGGCAGGCACGTACCGATGACTACTCCCTCGTTCAGTGCGGCATGCTTTACAGCTTAGAGCCGGGGCTCCAAAAACGTTTTGAGAGACACGGAGCATATGAGATGTTCAAAGAGCTGAAAATGGTTTTCCAAGCTCATGCCCGGGTCGAGAGATATGAAGTCTCCGACAAATTCTTCAGCTGTAAGATGGAGGAAAATAGTTCTGTCAGTGAGCACATACTCAAAATGTCTGGGTTGCATAACCGCTTGACTCGGCTGGGAGTTAATCTCCCGGATGACGCGGTCATTGACAGAATCCTTCAGTCGCTTCCACCGAGCTACAAGAGCTTTGTGATGAACTTCAATATGCAGGGGATGGAAAAGACCATTCCTGAAGTATTTGCTATGCTGAAATCAGCAGAGGTAGAAGTCAAGAAGGAACATCAAGTGTTGATGGTAAATAAAACCACTAAGTTCAAGAAGGGCAAGGGTAAAAAGAACTTCAAGAAGGACGGCAAGGGAGTTGCCGCGCCCGGTAAGCAAGCTGCCGGGAAGAAGCCAAAGAATGGAGCCAAGCCCGAGACTGAGTGCTTTTATTGCAAGGGAAGTGGTCACTGGAAGCGGAACTGCCCCAAATACTTAGCGGACAAGAAGGCCGGCATCACGAAAGGTATATGTGATATACATGTAACTGATGTGTACCTTACCAATACTCGTAGTAGCTCCTGGGTATTTGATACCGGTGCAGTTGCTCACATTTGTAACTCAAAGCAGGAGCTGCGGAATAAGCGGAGACTGGCGAAGGACGAGGTGATGATGCGCGTCGGGAATGGTTCCAAGGTCGATGTGATCGCCGTCGGCATGCTACCTCTACATTTACCTACGGGATTAGTTTTAAACCTCAATAATTGTTATTTACTGCCAGCTTTGAGCATGAACATTGTATCAGGATCTCGTTTAATTTGAGATGGCTACTCATTTAAATCCGAGAATAATGGTTGTTCTATTTATATGAGAGATATGTTTTATGGTCATGCTCCGATGGTAAATGGTTTATTCTTAATGAATCTCGAGCGTAATGCTACACATATTCATAGTGTGAATACCAAAAGATGTAAGGTTGATAATGATAGTACCACATACTTGTGGCACTGCCGCCTTGGTCACATAGGTGTCAAACGCATGAAGAAGCTCCATGCAGATGGACTTTTAGAGTCTCTTGATTACGAATCATTTGACAGGTGCGAACCATGCCTCATGGGTAAAATGACCAAGACTCCGTTCTCAAGAACAATGGAGTGAGTAACCAACTTATTGGAAATCATACATACTGATGTGTGCGGTCCAATGAGTGTTGAGGCTTGCGGTGGCTATCGTTATGTTTTCACCCTCACTGATGACTTGAGTAGATATGGGTATGTCTATTTAATGAAACACAAGTCTGAGACCTTTGAAAACTTCAAGGAATTTCAGAGTGAGGTTGAGAATCAACATGACAGGAAAATCAAGTTCTTGCGATCAGATCGTGGGGGAGAATACTTGAGTCACGAATTTGGCACACACTTAAGAAAATGTGGAATAGTTTCACAACTCACGCCGCCTAGAACACCTCAGCGTAATGGTGTGTACGAACGTCGTAATCGCACTCTATTAGATATGGTGCGATCTATGGTGTCTCTTACCGATTTACCGCTATCATTTTGGGGCTATGCTTTAGAGACTGCTGCATTCACTTTAAATAGGGCTCCATCGAAATCCGTTGAGACGACACCGTATGAATTATGGTTTGGGAAGAAACCTAAGTTGTCGTTTCTAAAAGTTTGGGGATGCAATGCTTATGTCAAGAAACTTCAACCTGAAAAGCTCGAACCCACGTCGGAAAAATGCGTCTTCATAGGATACCCTAAAGAAACTATTGGGTATACCTTCTACCTCAGATCCGAAGGCAAGATCTTTGTTGCCAAGAATGGATCCTTTCTAGAGAAAGAGTTTCTCTCGAAAGAAGTAAGTGGGAGGAAAGTTGAACTTGATGAAGTATTACCTCTTGAACCGGAAAGTGGCGCAACTCAAGAAAATGTTCCTGAGGTGCCTGCACCGACTAGAGAGGAAGTTAATGATGATGATCATGAAACTTCAGATCAAGTTGCTACTGAACTTCGTAGGTCCACAAGGACACATTCCGCACCAGAGTGGTACGGCAACCCTGTCTTGGAAATCATGTTGTTAGACAACGGTGAACCTTCGAACTATGAAGAAGCGATGGCGGGCCTAGATTCCGACAAATGGCTGGAAGCCATGAAATCCGAGATAAGATCCATGTATGAAAACGAAGTATGGACTTTGACTGACTTGCCCGTTGAGCGGCGAGCCATAGAAAATAAGTGGATCTTTAAGAAGAAGACAGACGCGGATGGTAATGTGACCATCTATAAAGCTCGGCTTGTCGCTAAGGGTTATCGACAAGTTCAAGGGGTTGACTACGACGAGACTTTCTCACCCGTAGCGAAGCTGAAGTCCGTCCGAATCATGTTAGCAATTGCCACATTCTATGATTGTGAGATATGGCAAATGGACGTCAAAACGGCATTCCTTAATGGTTTCCTTAAGGAAGAATTGTATATGATGCAGCTGGAAGGTTTTGTCAATCCTAAGAATGCTGACAAGGTGTGTAAGCTCCAACGCTCAATTTATGGGCTGGTGCAAGCATCTCGGAGTTGGAACATTTGCTTTGATGAGATGATCAAAGTGTTTGGGTTTATGCAGACTTATGGAGAAGCCTGCGTTTACAAGAAAGTGAGTGGGAGCTCTGTAGCATTTCTCATATTATATGTAGATGACATACTTTTGATGGGAAATGATATAGAACTTTTGGACAGCATTAAGGCCTACTTGAATAAGAGTTTTTCAATGAAGGACCTTGGAGAAGCTGCTTATATATTAGGCATCAAGATCTATAGAGATAGATCAAGACGCCTCATAGGTCTTTCACAAAGCACATACCTTGATAAGATATTGAAGAAGTTCAATATGGATCAGTCTAAGAAGGGGTTCTTGCCTGTGTTGCAAGGTGTGAAATTGAGCTCAGCTCAATGTCCGACCACGACATAAGATATAGAAGAGATGAGTGTCATCCCCTATGCCTCAGCCATAGGGTCTATTATATATGCCATGCTATGTACCAGACCTGATGTAAAGCTTGCCGTAAGTTTGGTAGGAAGGTACCAAAGTAATCCCGGCAAGGAACACTGGACAGCGGTCAAGAATATCATGAAGTACCTGAAAAGGACTAAGGACATGTTTCTCGTTTATGGAGGTGACGAAGAGCTTGTCGTAAAGGGTTACGTCGACACTAGCTTCGACACAGATCTGGATGACTCTAAGTCACAAACCGGATACGTGTATATGTTGAATGGTGGAGCAGTAAGCTGGTGCAGCTGCAAGTAGAGCATCGTGGTGGGATCTACATGTGAAGCGGAGTACATGGCAGCCTCGGAGGCAGCGCATGAAGCAATTTGGGTGAAGGAGTTCATCATTGACCTAGGAGTCATACCCAATGCGTCGGGGCCGATCAAACTCTTCTGTGACAACACTGGAGCTATTGCACTTGCCAAGGAGCCCAGGTTTCACAAGAAGACCAGGCACATCAAGCGTCACTTCAACTCCATTCGTGAAAATGTTCAAGATGGAGACATAGATATTTGTAAAGTACATACGGATCTGAATGTCGCAGATCCGTTGACTAAACCTCTCCCTAGGGCAAAACATGATCAACACCAGAACTCTATGGGTGTTCGATTCATCACAATGTAACTAGATTATTGACTCTAGTGCAAGTCGGAGACTGTTGGAAATATGCCCTAGAGGCAATAATAAAAGGATTATTATTATATTTCCTTGTTCATGGTAATTGTCTTTTATTCATGCTATCATTGTGTTATCCGGAAATCGTAATACATGTGTGAATACATAGACACCGACATGTCCCTAGTAAGCCTCTAGTTGACTAGCTCGTTGATCAAAAGATAGTCATGGTTTCCTGACTATGGACATTGGATGTCATTGATAACGAGATCTCATCATTAGGAGAATGATGTGATGGACAAGACCCAATCCTAAACATAGCACAAGATCGTATAGTTCGTTTGCTAGAGTTTTTCCAATGTCAAGTATCTTTTCCTTAGACCATGAGATCGTGTAACTCCCGGATACCGTAGGAGTGCTTTGGGTGTACCAAACGTCACAACGTAACTGGGTGACTATAAAGGTATACTACGGGTATCTCCGAAAGTGTCTGTTGGGTTGACACGGATCAAGACTGGGATTTGTCACTCCATATGACGGAGAGGTATCTCTGGGCCCACTCGGTAATGCATCATCATAATGAGCTCAAAGTGACCAAGTGTCTGGTCACGGGATCATGCATTACGGTACGAGTAAATTGACTTGCCGGTAACGAGATTGAACGAGGTATTGGGATACCGATGATCGAATCTCGGGCAAGTAATGTACCGATTGACAAAGGGAATTGTATACGGGGTTGCTTGAATCCTCGACATCGTGGTTCATCCGATGAGATCATCAAGGAGCATGTGGGAGCCAACATGGGTATCCAGATCCCACTGTTGGTTATTGACCGAAGAGCCGTCTCGGTCATGTCTACATGTCTCCCGAACCCGTAGGGTCTACACACTTAAGTTTCGGTGACGCTAGGGTTGTAGAGATATGAGTATGCAGTAACCCGAAAGTTGTTCGGAGTCCCGGATGAGATCTCGGACGTCACGAGGAGTTCCGGAATGGTCCGTAGGTGAAGAATTATATGTAGGAAGTGCAGTTTCGGCCATCGAGAGAGTTTCGGGGGTCAACGGTATTGTACTGGGACCACCGGAAGGGTCCCGGGGGTCCACCGGGTGGGGCCAACCATCCCGGAGGGCCCCATGGGCTGAAGTGGGGAGGGAACCAGCCCATAGTGGGCTGGTGCGCCCCCCCTTTGGGCCCCCCATGCGCCTACGGTTGGGAACCCTAGGGGAGGGGGCGCCTCCACTTGCCTTGGGGGGCACTCCAGCCCCTTGGCCGCCGCCCCCCTAGGAGATCCCATCTCCTAGGGCCGGCACACCCCCCTAGGGGGCCTATATAAAGGGGGGAGGGCAGCCGCACCCTGAAGCCTTGGTGCCTCCCTCTCCCCTGCTACACCTCTCCCTATCGCAGAAGCTCGGCGAAGCCCTGCTGCGATCACTGCTGCATCCACCACCACGCCGTCGTGCTGCTGGATCTCCGTCAACCTCTCCTCCCCCCTTGCTGGATCAAGAAGGAGGAGACGTCATCCACTCCGTACGTGTGTTGAACGCGGAGGTGCCGTCCGTTCGGCACTTGGTCATCAGTGATTTGGATCACGGCGAGTACGACTCCATCATCCCCGTTCTCTTGAACGCTTCCGCTCGTGATCTACAAGGGTATGTAGATGCACTCCCCTCTCATTGCTAGATGACTCCATAGATAGATCTTGGTGAAACGTAGAGAAATTTTTTTGTTTTCTGCAACGTTCCCCAACAAAATGTACTTCAAACTCTTATGATCCGTGTACACATCACCATGATTTCCAATAAGAAAATGTCTCCAGGTCTTGAGTGCATGCACTACAACTGCTAACTCCAAATCATGCGTGGCATAATTCAACTCGTGCGGTTTAAGTTATCGTGAGGCATACGAAACAACCCTTCCGTCTTGCATAAGTACTCCTCCAAGTCCTAAACAAGAGGCGTCGCAATACACTTGGAAATCCTTGCGTATATCCGGCAGAATCAGCACTGGGGCTGTAGTCAAACGTTTCTTCAGCTCCAGGAAACTTGCTTCGCATTCCTCAATCCAATGGAACTTGGTGTCCTTCTTCAACAACGTCGTCATAGGCTTTGCAATCTTAGAGAAACTTTTAATGAATCTCCGATAGTATCCCGGATCTCTCCAACTAAGGTGGGTGCCAACCACTCAGTGACTGATTTCACCTTGGTAGGGTCCACTGCTATACCTTCTCCTGATATAACATGTCCAAGAAATCCAACTTCCTTCAACCAAAACTCACATTTGCTAAACTTGGCATATAACTGATGTTCTCTGAGCTTCTCGAGAATTAAACGCAAATGCTCCTTATGTTCCTCCTCATTCTTTGAGTATACCAAGATATCATCTATGAACACCATGACAAACTTATCCAAGAACTCCATGAACACTTTGTTCATCATACTCATGAAATAGGCGGGGGTGTTAGTCAATCCAAATGACATAACCGTATACTCATATAGCCCATACCTTGTGGTGAACGATGTCTTAGGTATATCCTTTTCTCGAATCTTCAACTGGTGGTAAACTGATCGCAGGTCGATCTTCGAAAACACCTTTGCTCCTTGCAGCTGATCAAACAAACCATTGATCATCGGCAGTGGGTACTTATTCTTGATCGTTACTTCATTCAATGCCCGATAATCAAAAACCATTCTTAGGGACTTATCCTTCTTCTCAACCAATAGCACTGGGGCTCCCCATGGTGATGAACTTCGTCGAATGTAACCTTTCTCCAATAACTCCTTAATCTATTTCTTGATCCCCTCCAGATCATTTGCGGGCATCCGATATGGTCTCTTTGATATTGGCCCGGTGCCTGGCAATAGCTCTATTAAAAACTCTAGGTCTCGATCTGGCGGCATGCCTGGTAACTCCTCTGGAAATACATCTGGGTAATCCTTTACGACATGCACTTCCTCCTGAACAACTCCCGTGAGAGAATGTACTTGGTTCTCCTTGGCGAATGCCTGGAAACATACTTGATCCTTTTTCCCTCCGGGGTGGTAAGCAGAATCGACTTACTGGCGCAATCGATGTTTCCCCCATACATCGATAGCCAATCCATTCCTAGTATCACATCCAATCCTTGTGATTCCAACATTATCAGGTCTGAGGGGAATACATGGCTTCCAATGGTCAATGGCATGTGAAAACATCCTTGACTTGCCATATACTCAGCTCCTGGCGAACTTACTAACATGGGTGTCCTAAGTACCTTAGTGGGCAACTTATACTTATCCACGAATCCCCTTGATATGTATGAATGCGATGCACCAGTATCGAAAAGAACAATTGTAGTAAAAGACTTAACCAAAAACTTACAGATAACTGCATTTGGCTGCTCCTCAACTTCCTCCACGTTCACGTGGTTCACCTGTCCTCTGTTGAAAGGATTGGGCTTCTTCCCAGTGCTTCCATTGCCATTGTCGTTCTTCAATTCCAGACAATCGTTGGTGTAGTGCCCAGTCTTCCCGCACTTGAAACAAGTAATGTGACTTTTATCCTTCTTGGCGGGTGTGGCTGGGTTAGAGCGGTTCTGATTGCTACTTGCTCCATTCCCATTCCCATTCCTTGGGCCATTATGATTATGCGAACTTCCTCCATTGTGGGTGTGGCCTCCATGGTTATGGACAAGTCCTCCCGAGTTCGGGGTGAGACGGGGCTTTTGCTGAGATCCAGAGTTGTACTTTCCTTGTCCATACTTCCTCTTGCGATTCTCAATTTGCTGTTGCTTCCCTTCAATCATAAGAGCCTTGTCTACCAACTCTTGATAGTTGTTGAATGTTGCCACCATCAACTGCATGCCCATCTCATCATTTAGCCCTTCCATAAACTTCTCCTGCTTCGCGGCATCTGTGGCCACATCATCAGGGGCATAACAAGATAGCTTACTAAACTCATCTACGTACTGAGCCACAGTATGATTTCCCTGGCATAAGTTGCGAAACTCACGCTTCTTCATGCTCATAGCTCCAGTGGATACGTGGGATGTGTGGAATGCTTGCTAATACTGCTCCCAAGTGACATTGGCTATAGGAAAAGTGGCTGTATAATTCTCCCACCATGCGGCTGCTGGTCCATCCAATTGGTGTGCGGCAAAACGCACCTTCTCCGCATCTGTGCAACCTGCGGTGGTCAACTCCCTTCCTATCCTGCGCAACCAATCATCAGCAACTATGGGCTTGGTGCTACTGGAAAACACCGGCGGCTGCAGCCTCAGAAAATGGGCTAAGTTCTCAACTGGAGGTGGTGGCGTTTGCCTTGGTTCTAAACTAACAACTGCATCAGTGTATTCTGCTACTGGATCAACTGAGTGAGCTCCGGTGGGAAAGCAAAACCGATGTCACGTCTCGGAGGTATATGATGGGTTTAGAGGGAAGAGTTTAGAATAGAATGAGTTCTAGTGAGATAGCACTACCCATATGCAAATGAGACAAACACAATCATATCATATCACTCAATCAATCAAGCAAGGGCATACAAACGGTCTAGAACTATCGTTAAGAGTGCTTGGACTACTACTATACAAGGGGGAAACTACTAGTCATATGGTGGTCATCTAGAAATATTGTTCGGTGGAAGCTCCATGATATCCGCTCCAGCTTTGTCTTCATAGTCATCATCACTATCGTCGGGGTCGGAGTCGGTGTCGTCGATGATGATGTAGTCTTCAGAACGAATCTCCTTAGGTTTGTCGTCTTCTCCTCCTGGCGCGGGGTCTCCCATGAAAACTCCTAGCTTCCTTGTTAGGTCGTCATTCTTCTCCACTAGCACGATGATTTCCTCCTCGTAATCGTCGCGTGTAGCCTTGAGTTCCTCTTCAAGCTTGGTGATCCTTGTCATCGCCTTCTTCAAATCTATCATGCTTGCGCACATCTAGTTCTCCTAGCGTCGAATGTGCTCGTTTAACTCCTGGATGAATGCTGCAATGGATCTATCCCTCTTAGTGCTGATCATCTCCCATTGCTTGTCTCGGCGCCCACATATCTGGTATATAGTGTTCTTCAGCTCTTGTTTGTAGACTTCTCCAATACGTCCCATATCAATGTGGGCTTCCATGCTCTTGCCTAGACTCTAAGTGGGTGCATCAAAGGAAAACTCTATAGGATCTGTAACTGGCACGAATGTCCTTCTTGGAACTTGAACTCGAATCATCCAACGCTCCTCTTCTGGTAAAGTGGCGTTGTAGGTCCCGGTGAAGCTTGGTATTCCAATGTTCAGGAACCTAGTGACTTCCTTCAAGTGTCGTCCAAAAGGTGTGTCTTCATCTGGTTGTGCAAACTTGTTCCTCGAGTCTGACATCCTAAAGTGTAGAAAATGGAGAGGAGTCAAAAATGAGTAGAGAAGAGCGACCTATGGCTTTTCTTAGTGGTCGTGTCCTACATTCAGCGTGTGCTCTGATACCATCTTGTAGCGACCCGACCTCAAACAGTCAAGTCTCTGTGCTTTAGTGTCATCTCTGGATCGGTAATGCTGACACACACAATACTTGAAGGATTTATAACAAAGTAGCAATCACACACTTATTACATCGAATGTCTCAAAAGAGTATTACAATAAATATGGCTTAAGGTCATCTAATACGATAACAACGGAAGGCTTGGACGATAAAGTGAGTCCATCAACTCCAACGGCATAGCTGAGTGCATGACAAACGACCTATCGCGTCTTACTCCTGGTCTGAAAAGTCTACAACATAATACGTTGCAGCCCGAAAACGGGTCAGCACATGGAATATGCTGGCAATGTAACACAGTAGAGCAATGAATAGATAAATGCTAACTCTACATGCATATATGGCTGGTGGAGGCTCTATGGTTATAGGGTTTTTGTGAAAAGCTAATTTTTCCCTACAACAAAGGAATAAATTTTTATTTAACTATCATGGTAGTTGAAACATTGAGAATGGTACCCCCATCTCAATCCCAATTAAATGTAATTATCAACCCAACAAATTAGTTTAGAGTGATGAGATACAATAGGATAATCCAAGTACTAGATACTCAAGTTGTCCATAACCTGGGATACGGCTAACCATGATTAGTTTGTACACTCTGCAGAGGTTTGCGCACGTTTCCCCACAAGACTCGATCTCCTCCATTGGATTTCTCGCACTACGTGGTGTTTGAGAAACGGATGACCGAGACATAGTCTTTCAGAAGCATTAACTCTTTACTCCAGGTGGACAGGTACACCTACTTTCCCTCTACATCTGCTAGCCCACCACTGAAAGAGGTCACACAACATACTCAACTATGCCAGAGCCCATAATGGCTTGTGGCTGCACACGGAAGTTTCTAGCATGAACAATCTCATGATCCCTTTGAGCCTGGGTGGCAGACCATAGGAGAATCACACGGTATATCCCCGGGATCTCCTGGACAACACTGGTATATCCCTAGGTGCCCAAAAACGCAATCCACCCAGATGTGTATTAAAGTTGCCACCTTAAGTTGAACCATTAATTAACAATCTCACATCTATCATGGATTTCTCAAACCCAAACCACGTCTACGAGCATAGCCTAGCAATATAAGCATAACGTAGAAGTAACTCCCAGGGTTTGATAATAAAATAGGTAATAGGTTCTACCTCATCATCTACTTCCCAATACCCACAAGTTAATCACATCCTAATCATGCAAGGTTTGAGGATTAGAACTAATGCATAAAAACTGTGTATGAAAGAAGTATGATCAATGTGTTACTTGCCTTGCTGACGATCTGCAAATCCTAAAGACTCGTAGTAGCTCGCACTCCGGGTGTTCTATCACAAACAAACAATATCATACATAAGCAATCAAGCAAAGATGCATGGGTAAATCTCAAATAAGAAGATCTAACCAGAAAGTTCAACTTAAGAACTCCGGTTTGCAAAAAGGAATCAAATCAAACGAAGCAACGAAACTCAAACTACGAAAGAAACAGGATCCGATTACTAATCTGGACTAAGGTTAAATTTTACCGTACCAAAATCTTGTTCAAGTTGGTTAAACGGAAAGAGGGCTTCGAGACGAAGATCTAGGCGCTTGAATCACCTGATTCCGATACACGAGCGAAAAGATATACTAGATCAAAAATTAGGGCAGAGATCACGATCGAAAATAATTGCGAAAAACCCTGGAAAAAGAAAAACTGACGAACAGGCTAACGAACGAACGTTCGCTGTCTGTGACTAACGGGTGAAAACCGTTCGTTAAAATAAACGTACGAACAAGCGTTCGCTAAATAACTAAACCGGGAAAATAAAACCGATCTAAGAAAAAATAACTGAGGGTTTCTAAAAAAACCATATGGTTTTCTAAAGAAAACAGGCGGCTACCTCCGGATGTGTGACGGCGGCTGGCTAGGGTTAGGGTTGGCGCGGCGCGGCGGGCTGGGCCTCGGGGTCGCGGCTCGGGCGGCTTTTAAGAGGCCGGCTTGGAGAGTCCCGTCCGGGTACGGCCCAAAGTCGGTTCATTTTTTTTAAATTATTCCGCGCAGAAAAACAAAGAAAAGAAATACTAAACAGACTCCAAAAATCCCGAAATAAATTGTCCCCGTCCTCTAAAAATAAGCTAGACAAGGTGAACATTTATTTGGGCCTATAATACAATTTTGAAAAATGCATATTTTTCCTAATTCAATTAAAATTGCAATAAAATCCAAATAAAATATGCAAATTGATTTTAATATTTTTCCTGCAATATTTCATTTATTTTGGAGAGGTCATATTATCTCCTCTCATATATTTTGGAATGAAATATTTTCGGAGAGAAAATTTATTAAAACCAAAGTGATCCTTGTTTCCATATTTCATAAAATTCAAATATGCAAAACGGTGAAATCCCCCAACTCTCTCCGAGGGTCCTTGAGTTGCTTAGAATTTCGAGGATCGCGGAAGTCGAAATGCACAAAATATGATATGCATGAATGACCTATGTATAACATTCCAAATTGAAAATTCGGGATGTTACATAGGATGGATGGATCACTAGCAAAACACATGGCAAAAATGAACTTCTTGTTAACAAACTGCCAGCAACAATATTTAGCAAACGTAGAGCATGGTAATGACAAGCTACACTACTCCATAATTACAAACAAATGCATGAATGGATAGATCATAACCATATCTTCAAAACACCCTTACTAAACTTCATCAAAATATGGATGGATCTACTTGTGGCAACAAGTCAACATAGCAACATAATGTAACAGGAAAAGACTTAGCAGAAAAAACTAAGTAGCTGAAATCAGCAACATCATGTGGCCTACTTTGCATGCTTGGGCTTGTCA
The DNA here is from genome assembly GCF_003073215.2 of Triticum urartu. Lineage (NCBI taxonomy): Eukaryota > Viridiplantae > Streptophyta > Magnoliopsida > Poales > Poaceae > Triticum > Triticum urartu. The sequence goes on along the minus strand of NC_053025.1, from coordinate 99,808,758 downwards.
CCACAGAGCTCATAAAAATACAATGCTTGCACCACTGAAAATATGGCATGAAGATTCTTCTAAAACATGTAGACATGATACTCAAAGGATGCACACACAAAATGCTACGAAAATGACAAATCAGCAAGTTATGATCGATTCTAGCAGACAACATCATATAGCACTTTTGCAACAAAGGTTAAGGCATCAGTATGGATAGTAAAATTTATGCAAATGACACTAGCATGAATATCATCACGAGACGAACATTTCGATATATCATATGCGTAAATCGGAGCTATAGGCATGGAGATATGGCATGACAAACATGTGCACATGAGATAGGAATTCAGGGACTTGGAGAACATCATCACCTCCGGATCTAAGGTTTGACCCGGCATGGAAAACAAGGTTGGCTGGGGATCTCGCCGGAGATGGACGTGGTGGTGGCCGGAGCTTGCGGGGGAGGTCGCCGACGGGTCGGGGACGCCGGATCTGGAGCGGCGCCGGCGTGCTCCGACGATGGGGCGGCGAGGAGGCGGGTCGGTGGTGGCGAGACGGGGCGGTGCCGACGTAGGGCGAGGATGGAGGCGACCGGCGGCGAGGGCGAGGCGGCGGAGCGACGAAGGCGCGGCGGCGGTCGAGGCGGCGTCGGGCGGTGGGGATGCGCGGGCGTGGTCAGGCAGCGGCGCGGGCGAGCTGGGCCGAGAGGGCCCCGCGTGGGCTCGCCGGCCGATAGTGGAGTGGTAGCGAAGCGGGACACGTGGCGGCTTCCGATTCGCCCAGGCATGGCGGCAGACGCGTCCGGCGCCGTCCGGACGTGTCCAGCGCGGAGGGAGTGGGTGGAGCTAGGGTTAGACCGCGAATTTCGGGGGGAGAGAGATATTTATAGGTAGAGGGAGTTAGGAGAGTCCAAATGAGGTGCGGTTTTCGCCCACACGATTGTGATCCAACAACGGATGGCATGGAGGGGGTTTAGATGGGCTAGTGGGTTGTTGTGGAGGGCTGCTGGGCTGCAAAGAGAGGGGTTTTTGCCGTTACCTGGTTAACCGTTGGGGCATCAAACGACCTCCAAATAGAACGAAATTTGACAGGCGGCCTATCGGTGATGTACCAAGGCCACTCTACAAATCTTGACCCATTCCGAGAATGTTTTTCTCCCGCTCACGAAACAAGATCTAAGAGGTGCAACGGGTGCATGTGTGAGTGTTGGATTCCGAAACGGACAACGGGGAAAATGACCGGATGCATGGGACGAACATGAATGCAAATGAGATGCACATGATGACATGAGATGAAATGCATGACATGAACAAAATGCAAAACGACAGACAAAACCCAACCACAGAGGATATAACATATAACTTAGCCGGAAAAGGCAAGAGTTGGAGTTACAGTTATGGAATGTTACATCCGGGGCGTTACAACTCTCCACCACTACAAGAGGATCTCGACCCGAGATCTAGGACTGAGAGAACTCCGGGTATTCGGAACGGAGGTGATCCTTGCGCTCCCATGTGGCTTCTCGGTCGGAATGGTGAGACCACTTAACTTTCAGGAATTTGATCGACTTGTTGCGAGTTTTGCGCTCGGTTTCTTCAAGAATGGCGACGGGATGCTCATGATAAGACAAATCTTCTTGGATATCAATCTCTCCGAAGTTGATAGTGCGCTCGGGCGTCTTGAAGCACTTGCGAAGCTGTGACATGCGAAACACATCGTGCACATTTGAGAAGTTGGACGGAATCTCAAGTTGATAGGCGAGGTCGCCTATTTTTCCAATGATCTTGAAAGGACCCACATATCTCGGGGAAAGCTTCCCTTTGATACCGAAGTGTTGAGTGCCTTTCATTGGAGAGACGCGGAGGTAGACATGGTCTCCAATCTCGAAAGCCAAGTCACGATGTTTGCTATCATAGTAACTCTTCTGGCCTGATTGGGCGGCTTTGAGATTTTCACAGATGACTTTACACATTTCTTCAACTTCTGTGATCAAGTCATTACCAAGAAGTTGGCGTTCACCAGTCTCGGACCAATTGAGAGGAGTACGACACTTTCTGCCATATAGAATTTCAAATGGGGCCTTGCCCGAACTTGCTTGGAAACTGTTGTTGTAGGAGAACTCGGCATATGGGAGACAATCTTCCCACTTCATACCGAAAGAGATGGCACAAGCTCTGAGCATATCTTCGAGGATTTGATTGACTCTCTCGACTTGGCCACTTGTTTGAGGATGGAAAGTCGTGCTGAAGCGAATGTTGGTGCCCATGGCCTTCTAGAAGGAGTCTCGGAACTTGGAAGTGAAAATGCTTCCATGGTCTGAAGAGATAAATTGTGGGATCCCGTGCAACGAGACAATTATGGAGGTGTATAGCTCTGTCAACTTAGCTGTCGTGATAGATTCTTTGATTGGAAGGAAATGAGCCACTTTTGTAAGCTTGTCAATGACCACGAAGATAGCATCATTCCCATGTTTGGACTTGGGAAAGCCAGTGACAAAGTCCATTTCGATATGATCAAACTTCCATTCTGGAATAGCAAGAGGTTGGAGGAGACCAGCTGGTCGTTGATGTTCTTCTTTCACTCTTTGACAAACATCACATTCATTCATGAATTGAGCGATCTCTTGCTTCATTCGAGTCCACCAATACGATTTCTTGAGGTCATGGTACATCTTCGAACCGCCTGGATGAATGGAAAGAAGGGAATTGTGTGCTTCGTTCATTATTACCTTCCTTAGATCACCTTTAGGAACCACAATCCGGTCCTCGAAGAATAAGGTGTCCTTGTCATCAATGCGATAGCACTAGTAAGTGGGTAAGCCCTTGGAAACACCCTGTTTCACCTTCTTCACCATGGTATCAAGGAGTTGTGCCTCATGGATTTGGTCTTCCAAAGTTGGAGTGACTTGAAGGTTGGCAAGAAAATCTTGATGAACAACTTAGAGGTTGAGCTTGCGGAAGGCTTCACAAAGATCCGGTTGGAACGGCTTGAGAATTAAGTTGTTGCAATAAGCCTTTTTGCTCAAGGCTTCTGCAATTACATTGGCCTTGCGTGGAGTATATTCAATACTTGGATTGTACTCTTGAATCATTTCGACCCAACGAGTTTGCCGGAGGTTGAGGTTGGGTTGAGTGAAGATATATTTGAGGCTCTTGTGATCGGTGAAAATGTCCACTTGCCTTCCCAACAAGAGATGTCTCCATGTTATTAATGCATGGACAACCACCGCCAACTCAAGATCGTGAGTGGGGTAGTTCATTTCATTTGGCTTCAACTGACGAGAAGTATAGGCCACAACTTTCTTCTCTTGCATTAACACGGCACATTAGGAGGAGTTAGGACAGGAGCTGTGACGAGTTTCTCTTTGAGAGTGTTGAAAGCAACATCACACTCAGGAGTCCAGGAATACTTTACATGCTTCTGGAGGAGGTTGGAAAGAGGTTTCGCAATCTTTGAGAAATTCTCAATGAATCTTCGGCAATAGCTTGCAAGCCCAAGGAAACAGTGGAGCTGCTTGACATTCTGAGGAGGCTCCCAGTTCATAATTGCAGAAACCTTCTCCGGATTAACAACAATGCCCTTGGCGGAGATGATGTGACCAAGGTAAAGAACTTCATCAAGCCAAAACTCACATTAGGAGAACTTTGCATAGAATTGATACTCTCTGAGCTTGTCGAGCACCAATCACAAATGCTTGGCATGATCCTTCTTATTCTTGGAGAACACCAAGATATCATCGAGATACACCAGGAATAATTCATTGGTGTAGGGGTTGAAGATGAAGTTCATCATATGAGAGAATGTTGGAGGGGCATTGACAAGGCCAAAAGACATGACAGTATATTCATAAGAACCAAAGCTTGTTCTGAATGCTGTCTTGGGGATATCTTCTTCATGAATGTGAATCTGATGATAACCCATACGGAGGTCAAGCTTGGAGAACACCTTTGCACCTTTGAGTTGCTCGAATATCTCATTGATGTTGGGAAGTGGATACTTGTTCTTGATTGTCTTCTTGTTCAATGGACGATAATCGACGCAAAATCGGTCCGTGCCATCCTTTTTCTGGACAAAAAGAACACCACAACCCCACGGAGATGAACTTGGTCTGATCAGACCCAGACGCTCTTGTTCATTGAGCTGTTTCTTCAATTCTTTCAGCTCCTTTGGCCCAAGCTTGTATGGGCGCTTGCAAACGGGTTCAGTACCGGGCTCAAGATCGACAACGAACTCAAGTGGCCGGTGAGGAGGCATACCCGGAAGCTCTTCTGGAAAGACATCTTGGTACTCACAAACAACTAGAATCTGAGAAATAGCGTCTAACTCGCCCTTCTCATTGAGAGAGAACAACCGAATGGTTTCATCATGAGTAGCATAGATGATCACATCCTCAGAAGAGTGTGTCAATTTAATTTCCCTGGCAGCACAATCAAGGAAGGCCTTGTGCTTAGAAAGCCAATCCATGCCGAGAATTAGATCAATATCCGAGTCACCGAGAACAATTGGGGAAGCCAGGAATTTATAGTTGCCCACCTTGATACCGACATTCGGAACCAACATACTAGAGCTTGATACGTCTCCAACGTATCTATATTTTTTTATTATTCAATGCTATTATATTATCTGTTTTGGATGTTTAATGGGCTTTGTTATGCACTTTTATATTATTTTTGGGACAAACCTACTAACCAAAGGCCAGTGCAAATTGTTGTTTTTTTTTTGCCTATTTCAGTGTTTTGCGGAAAAGGAATATCAAACGGAATCCAAACGGAATGAAACCTTCGAGAGAGTTATTTTTGGAACAAACGCAATCCAGGAGACTTAGAGTGGACGTCAAGGAAGAAACAAGGCGGCCACGAGGTAGGAGGGTGCGCCCAGCGGGTAGGCGCGCCCCCACCCTCGTGGGCCCCTCGTGGCACCGCCGACCTACTTCTTTCGCCTATATATACTCATATACCCCGAAAACATCAGAGAGCACCACGAAACCCTATTTCCACCGCCGCAACCTTCTGTACCTGTGAGATCCCATCTTGCGGCCTTTTCCGGCGCTCCACCGGAGGGGGAATCGATCACGGAGGGCTTCTACATCAACACCATAGCCTCTCAGATGATGTGTGAGTAGTTTACCACAGACCTTCGGGTCCATAGTTATTAGCTAGATGGCTTCTTCTCTCTCTTTGGATCTCAATACAAAGTTCACCTCGATTCTCTTGGAGATCTATTCGATGTAATTCTTTTTGCAGTGTGTTTGTCAAGATCCGATGAATTGTGGGTTTATGATCAAGATTATATATGAACAATATTTGATTCTTCTCTGAATTCTTTTATGCATGATTTAATATCTTTGCAAGTCTCTTCGAATTATTAGTTTGGTTTGGCCTACTAGATTGATCTTTCTTGCAATGGGAGAAGTTCTTAGATTTGGGTTCAATCTTGCGGTGTCCTTTCCCAGTGACAGCAGGGGCAGCAAGGCACGTATTGTATTGTTGCCATCGAGGATAAAAAGATGGGGTTTATACCATATTGCTTGAGTTTATCCCTCTACATCATGTCATCTTGTTTAATGCGTTACTCTGTTCTTATGAACTTAATACTCTAGATGCATGCTGGATAGCGGTCGATGTGTGGAGTAATAGTAGTAGATGCAGAATCGTTTCGGTCTACTTGTCGCGGACGTGATGCCTATATACATGATCATGCCTAGATATTCTCATAACTATGCGCTTTTCTATCAATTGCTTGACAGTAATTTGTTCACCCACCGTAGAATTTGCTATCTTGAGAGAAGCCACTAGTGAAACCTATGGCCCCCGGGTCTATCTTCCATCATATTATTTTCCTATTTACTTGCTATTTCTGCCACCGTTTATTTTGCTACCTTTATTTTCCAATCTATACAACAAAAATACCAAAAATGTTTATCTTATTATCTTTATCATATCTCACTTTTTCAAGTGGGTGTGAAGGGATTGACAACCCCTTTATCGCGTTGGTTGCAAGGTTCTTGATTGTTTGTGCAGGTACGAGGGACTTGTGTGTAATATCCTACTAGATTGATACCTTGGTTCTCAAAAACTGAGGGAAGTACTTACGCTACTTTGCGGCATCACCCTTTCCTCTTCAAGGGAAAACCAACGCATGCTCAAGAGGTAGCAGAGCTCAAACGCTTAGCTGGAGAAACAACTTGCAATGCTCTAGGTAATACCTCTGTGTCAAAATTGTGCTCCGATGCAAATGGATATGACATGAAAGAATGCGATGCACCAGAATCAAATAAGACTTTTGCAGGAATATCATTAACTAGGAGATTACCCATGATTACTTCTGAAGATTCCTGTGCTTGGGCTGAATTCATCATGTTCACCCTTGCAGACTTGGGATTATGCCTGACCACTACATTGCTTCAAGACCTCACGGGAGGAGGATGCGAAAGGCTCCTTTGGTTGAAGCACTTGTTTGCATACTGACCTTTCTGCTGACACTTGTTGCAAGTAACCTCTGAGAGCGGATGATGATAAGGAGGAGGAGGACCACCTGTCCTCGGAGCTTGAGTCTGAGACTTGTTCTGATAGCCTGGGTTGGGTGGGTGGGAAGATCCATGGCCACCTTTGTTTTTCTGCTGGTAGGGCTGACAAAACAGAGGAGGTGGAGGAAGCCAGAACTTCTGTTGCTTAGCTGCCACTTGAGAGGAAGAAGACGATTGAACTGCATCCCTGATTCTCTTCTTTGAAGCCTCACACTTGAGCTGAGCAGCTTCTTGCTTGAGGGCCATGTTGTAGAACTGATCGAACTGAGTAGGCGCTAACTGCAGATCCTCTCTGAGGCCACCCCTGAAGTGATAGATCATGTTCTTTTCATCAGGAACATCCCGCCTTGTGAAGCGAGCAAGTTTCTGAAACTGGATGTTGTATTGATACACGGACATGCTTCCTTGCTTGAGATTGCGGAATTCCTCATGCTTTCTCTCGACAACACTTGTTGGAATGTGATGAGCTTTGAAATCCTGGCAGAAGTCATCCCAGGTAATCACTCGACCTCCTCTGGAATCTTTGTATTGCTGATACCAATCAGCTGTTTGGTCCTTGAGCTAAAAAGAAGCAAACTTGACGTAGTCCTCAGGCCTTACATTGCTACATTCAGAATGGTTGCTGATGTCCATGAGCCAATCATTGGCATCCATGGCCTCGGCACAATTGCTGAAAGACTTTGGCTGATTCGCAAGAAACTGGTTGAGGGTAGCAAACTGAGGCTGATTGTTGAATTGCCCTTGACCTTGATTCCCTTGGTTGCCTTGGCCTTGGTTGTGCTCTTGCAAGAGTTGCAAAAGCATCTGGGTATTGGCGTTTGTGGCTGCCATGATAGCTTGCCATGCCTCTAGAGGCGGAGGAGGTGGCGGACGTGGAGGGTTTGCTTGATCCCCATTGTTGCGGTCCGGATTTAGACGCGTTGGAGGAGCCATCCTGAAGAGGGTGATATCCCTTAGAACCATGATAGACAGATAGACAAGCTGAATCAACTGATAGAAATTGCAACATATAGTCTTCACAATAAACATTCGAACAGAGATTGAACAAATGAATTCCAAAGTTAACATTACATGACCATTAAGGTGAGAAGCCACTTAGATAAAGGTTGATGAATGAAACAACAAGGTACGACTGGAACAAATATATGGTAAGGATCACCCAATCCCATAGCAAATATCCGTCGGAAGAATAACTAGGAGCTACTTGAATCCCCACCTATTAACTCCCGAAACTTTCTGGTTATGCAATCTGGTGTTGGGGATACAGGGAGGCACAATATATATCACACAACTAACAAGCCCTACGCTCCAACTGTATCCATCCATCAACACATAACCAAGAAAACTCTGGAAATCGTGTACCTCAACCTTCGGAAAACATCCGTTATACGAGCCATGGCAATACTCCCAAACTCCCTCCCTAGTACTGGGTGGTGTCGAGGTTATCTCACCACTAACTGCATAAAAGAGATTTTCAATGTCGGCAAACTCGGGTATTCTAGAACTGCAACGATAAAATTGTGACGACAACACATCGGAGCTCAACTCCCCGGGACACTGCCACAACCCCTAAATGTGAGAAGGCACCAAGAACAATGTTCTTGTCACAAGAATATCGGAACGATCCCAAGATACCCGTGATTCTAATTTTTTTAGTGAAAATGAGGAGAGGAAAGTCAAAACATCTACGTCAGGAGATCTCACCAGAGCGATGAAGAGGACCGAGGAGTAAAAAGAATCCTACTCTCCGATATATATAATCCTAAGACTCAAAACAGTTTTTTTTTCTAGACTCAACAACGTCAACGATTCGATCAAGCAGGGGGCTCCTAAGTCGGGGATGGCTCTGATACCAACTTGTAACGCCCAAGATGCGGCTATATCTCCCACCTGTCAAGGCATGACTTAGAGGCATAACCGCATTTTGGTATTGTCGCAAGAAGGGTCATCTTCACACAATCCCATGTAATGAACAAGGAAGAATAAATATTTGGCTTACAATCGCCACGTCACACATTGATCCAAATATTCATACATCATTCAGAGTACACACAAAGTCCTACTACAGACGGAACCAAATGAAAAGAAGACAACCCCAAATGCTAAATCTCGATCGTCCAACTGGGCACCACTACTGATCATCCGGAAACGAAACATAGTAACGGCCAAGGTCTTCGTCGAACTCCCACTTGAGCTCGGTGGCATCACCTGCACTGGTATCATCGGCACCTGCAACTGTTTTGGTAGTATCTGTGAGTCACGAGGACTAAGCAATCTTGAAACCCGTGAGATCAAGACTATCTAAGCTTATAGGTAGGATGTGGGTATAAGGTGGAGTTGCAGCAAGCACTAAGCAAATATGGTGGCTAACATACGAGTACAAGAGTAAGATGAGAAACTACGCAACGGTCGTAAGCTAGAAGTGATCCTAAACTACTTACGTTCATACATAACCCAACTGTGTTCACTTCACGAACTCCGTCGAAAAGAGACCATCACGGTTACACACGCGGTTGATGCATTTTAATTAAGTCAAGTGTCAAGTTCTCTACAACCAGATATTAACAAATTCCCATCTGCCACATAACCGCGGGCACGACTCTCGAAAGTTTATACCCTGGGGTGTCCCAACTTAGCCCATCACAAGCTCTCACGATCAATGAAGGATATTCCTTCTCCCGAAATAACCCGGTCAGTCTCGGAATCCCGGTTATAAGACATTTCGACAATGGTAAAAGAAGACTAGAAAGACCGCCCGAATGTGCCGACAAATCCCGATAGGAGCTGCACATATCTCATTCTTAGGGCACACCGGATGGGACAAGCTACGAGTAAAACCAACCCTCGAGTTTCCCCGAGGTGGCCCCGCAGGCTGCCCGTTCGGACCAACACTCAGAGGAGCACTGGCCCGGGGGGGTTGATTAATAAAATCCTCGGGTTAATTACTCCCTAGGAAAATATTAGTTGTTATTAGGCAAATGGTAAAACCAAGGTTGGGCCTTGTTGGATGAGTTTTATTCAAAGCGAACAGTCAAGGGGGTCCCATAACCCCAACCACGCAAGGAACGCAAAATCAAGTAACATAACACCGGTATGACGGAAACTAGGGCGGCAAGAGTGGAACAAAACACCAAGCAAAAGGCCAAGCCTTCCACCCTTTGCCAAATATATAGATGCATTAATTAAATAAGAGATATTGTGATATCCCAACATATCCATGTCCCAACATGGAACAACCTCCAAGGCACCTGAACTAGCAACGCTATAAGAGGGGCTGAGCAAAAGCGGTAACATAGCCAAACACCGGTTTGCTAGGAAGGTGGGTTAGAGGCTTGACATGGTAATAAGGGAGGCATGATAAACAAGTGGTAGGTAGCATGACATAGCGATGGAGCGAACAACTAGCAAGCAAAGATAGAAGTGATATCGGGGGTAATGATCATCTTGCCTGCAAAGTTCTCAGGGTTGTCGAAAGCTTGCTCCTCGTAAACGTACTCAACAGGATCCTCATTCACAAAATTGTCTCCTGACTCTACCCAAGGCAAGAACAAAGGCAACGGAACACAATCAAACACGGTGCAATGCACAAGCAACATGATGCAAGACATGGCTTGGAATGCAAGATATGATGTGCAATGCATATGGGTACTCCGGAAGGGAAAAGATGATCATGGCATCAACTTGGCAAATCAAGCATGCCACTGGAAAGATGGAGTGATTTCGGACAAAATCGATATAATGATCACCGGAAACGGATGCACGGTTTGCAAATGACGAGCAAAACAAGAACAATGCAAATCTGCGCTTAACAGCATCATAGCACTTAAGATGCATCACGAAACTAAGCTACACCACTTCAATAAAGCAACAAAGAACATGGCAGTGAAGTACATGTGAAGATCTACAAATCATGAACACTGAGCTCCTGCTAGTACTGACAAGAACAAGCCTAAAACAACATGGCAAAAATGCAACCGATAACAGTTTCATAGACTGTGAAAATACTAAACATGGCATAAACATCATCAGGTAGCAATGTTTCGAACTAGTAAACTACATGCTACAGGATCATAACATGGCAAACAAGGGCATGGCATGCTCGTACTAAAGGCAAAGAACAAAATTTCCTAACTGAACTTTAGCCAAAGATGCACATAAAAGATGGTAGCATCAATGCAAACATGGCAAGTGATGTGAACAGATTCAGACTTTGTAGTAAAACATAGCATGGCAGAAACAGAATCATGATAGCAACTTCGTGAGCTCATGCCACTCACCACAAAGCATTACATGGAATCAAAAGGTAACCAACAGTAAAAAGACACATTTATGAAGCTAAACATGGCAATAGCATAGTCATAGGATGCATGGATCACTAGCAAAACACATTGAAAAAATGAACTTCCTGTTAACAAACTGCCAACAACAATATTTAGCAAAAGTAGAGCATGATAATAACAAGCTACACTACTCCATAATTACAACCAGAGGCATGAATGGATAGATCATAACCATATGTTCAAAACACCCTTACTGAACTTCATCAAAATATGGATGGATCGACTTGTGGCAACAAGTCAACATAGCAACATAATGTAACAGGAAAAGACTTAGCAGAAAAAACTAAGTAGCTGAAATCAGCAACAGCATGTGGCCTACTTTGCATGCTTGTGCTTGTCACCACAGAGCTCATAAAAATAAAATGCTTGCACCACTGAAAATATGGCATTAAGATTCTTCTAAAACATGTACACATGATACTTAAAGGATGCATACACAAAATGCTACGAAAATGACAAATCAGCAAGTTATGATGGATTCTAGCAGACAACATCATATAGCACTTTTGCAATGAAGCTTAAGGCATCACTATGAATAGTAAAATTTATGACAATGACACTAGCATGAATAGCATCACGAGACGAACATTTTGATATATCATATGCGCAAATCGGAGCTACGGGCACGGAGATATGGCATGACAAACATGTGCACATGAGATAGGAATTCAGGGACTTGGAGAAAATCGTCACCTCTGGATCTAAGGTTTGAGCCGGCGCGGAAAACAAGGTTGGCTGGAGATCTCGCTGGAGATGGATGTGGTGGTGGCCGGAGCTTGCGGGGGAGGTCGCAGGCGGGTCGGGGACGCCAGATCTAGGGCGGCACTGGCGTGCTCCGGCGACGGGGCGGCGAGGAGGCGGGTCGGTGGCGGCGAGACGGGGCGAGGATGGAGGCGACCGGTGGCGAGGCGGTGGAGCAGCAAAGGCGCGGCGACAGACGAGGCGGCGTCGGGCGGCGGGGACGCGCGGGCACGGTCGTGCGGCGGCGGCGCGGGCGAGCTAGGCCGGGAGGGCCCCGCGCGGCCTCGCGGGCCGGCGGTGGAGTGGTAGCGAAGCAGGACACGTGGTGGCTCCCGATTTGCCCGGGCGTGGCGGTGGACGCATCCGGCGCCGTCCGGACGTGTCCGGGCGGAGGTAGTGGGTGGAGCCAGGGTTAGACCGCGAATTTCGAGGGGAGAGACATATTTATAGGTAGAGGGAGTTAGGAGAGTCCAAATGAGGTGCGGTTTTCGCCCACACGATCGTGATCCAACGGCAGATGGCATGGAGGGGGTTTAGATGGGCTAGTGGGTTGTTGTGGAGGGGTGCTGGGTTGCAAAGAGAGGGGTTTTGCGGTTACCCGGTTAACCATTGGGGCATCAAACGACCTCCAAATAGAACGAAATTTGACAGGCGGCCTACCGGTGATGTACCAAGGACACTCGACAAATCTCGACCCATTCCGAGAATGTTTTTCTCCCGCTCACGAAACAAGATCTGAGAGGTGCAATGGGTGCATGTGTGAGTGTTGGATTCCGAAACGGACAACGGGGAAAATGACCGGATGCATGGGACGAACATGAATGCAAATGAGATGCACATGATGACATGATATGAAATGCATGACATGAACAAAATGCAAAACGACAGACAAAACCCAACCACAGAGGATATAACATATAACTTAGCCGGAAAAGGCAAGAGTTGGAGTTACAATTATGGAATGTTACATCCGAGGCGTTACAATCAAACGGAAGCGGTGGAAGTTGTGTGGCAATATATCTCGAAATGGCCATGGAAAAGCCATAATAGGTAGGTATGGTGGCTGTTTTGAGGAAGATATAATGAGGCTTATGTGTGATAGAGAGTATCATATCACGGGGTTTGGATGCACCTGCGAAGTTTGCACCATGTCTCAATGTGAGAAAGGGCAATGCACGGTACCGTAGAGGCTAGCAAATTACGAAAAGGTAAGAGTGCGTATAATCCATGGACTCACATTAGTCATAAAGAACTCATACTTATTGCAAAAGTTTATTAGCCCTCGAAGCAAATTACTACTACGCATGCCCCTAGGGGGATAGATTGGTAGGAAAATACCATCGCTCGTCCCCGACCGCCACTCATAAGGAAGACAATAAAAATGAATCATGCTCCAACATCATAGCATAACGGGAGACTATATGTGCATGCTTCAGGAATCACAAACCATCACACCAATATTCCTACTAGAGCATAATTACTCATCAACATAACTCACATATCACATCATCATATCTCAAAACTATTACTAAGAATCAAGTTTATTTTGTCCAATGATCTTCATGACATTTTTCTTTTCTTTATCCTTCTTGGATATCTATCACTTTGGGACTAATTTTCATGTGTTGCTTTTCATAAGCTCAAACAAATATTAGTGAAGATCATGAGTATAATATTTATTTCTCTCAAAATAATTTAAGTGAAGAAAGAGAGAACTTCAAAATTTTACTAACTCTCAAATAAATCTAAGTGAAGCAAGAGAGCATTTCTTCAAAAAATAGTAAGCACACTGTGCTCAAAAAGATATAAGTGAAGCACTAGAGCAAGCCCTAGCTCATAAAAGATTTAAGTGAAGCATAGAGAGCAATTCTAACAAGTCATGATATAATTTTGTCTCTCTCAAATAGGTGTGTCCAGCAAGGATTGATGACTTAAAACACAAAATAAAACAAGCAAATACACATATCATACAAGACGCTCCAAACAAAACACATATCATGCGACGAATAAAATTATAGTGTCGAGTAAAATACCGATAGTTGTTGGAAGAAAGCGGGGATGCCACTCGGGGGCATCCCCAAGATTAGTTGGTTGCTCATTTTTTGATAATAGCTTGGGATGCCGGGGCATCCCCAAGCTTAGGCTCTTCCATCCTTTCTTCATCCATCGTAACATAATCCAAAACTTGAAAACTTCAATCACACAAAACTCAAAAAAACCTTCATGAGATCAGTTAGTATAAGAATAATAAACCACTACTATAAGTGTTGTAACAAACCAATTAATATTTTGTTTTTGTATTATATATACTGTATTCCAACTTTTCTATGTAAAAAACTCATCAAAGAAAACCATAGAGCCATCAAAATAAGCACACAACACAAAGAAAACAGAATCTGTCAAAACAGAATAGTCTGTAGCAATCTGACTATTTCGAATACTTCTGTAGCTCCAAAAATTCTGAAAATTAGGACGACCTGAGAAATTTTCATATTGATCTACTGCAATTCAGATGGGTATTTTATCGCTCTCTCGTAAAAAATGAAAATTAATTTTGTGAGCATATAAGTTTCTGTTTTTTCAACAAGATCAAACAACTATTACCCAAGAAGATCCTAAAGGCTTTACTTGGCACAAACACTAATTAAAACACAAAAACACAATCATAACAGTAACATAATTGTGCTAACACAAAAAACAGAAAGCGAAAAGTAAAAAGCAAAAATAAATTTTATTCATTGGGTTGCCTCCCAACAAGCGCTATAGTTTTACGCCCTTAGCTAGGCATAAAGCAATGATCTAAGTTTTGTCATCTTTGTTACTTGGAAAGAAAAGGTAAAATTTTCTATCAATGAAATTTAATTTTCTATCTTGTGAAAGCACATGGCCATTGATAGTGGAAGAAAGATTAAGCATGTTGCGAAAATTCGTATCTAAACTAGCCTTCATCTCTTTAATTATTTCATTTAGATAAAAGCACATAAGAGTAGTTGATTCAACATTTTCTCCTTTAGGGTGCCCAAATATGGCTTTCGTCTTTTCATAAGTATCAACGGCATCCCCTTCATGAAAACCGTTTTCAAATATAGAATCTAAAACTTGCTTGAAGGATGAAGGTAAACCATCATAAAAACTTTTCAAGTATATCTCTATCTGATATTGGGGCACATAGCTAGCTCGAATTCTCAACAACCTATCCCAAGCACCTTTCAAAGATTCATCAAGCAAATAACAAAAAATTCCGAGATCATCTTCATCACAATGGTTAAGATTTTCCTTAACAACCCCGGTAGATCCTTCCATAGCATCATTGATTATGGGTTTAGAGAGGACAGAGGGGCTATCCAAAGCATTAATACCAGGGAGAAATCCCTTAGCTCTTTTGAGATCAGACATGGCGAGAAACGGCGGACGGAAAAGAGAGGCTAATAAAACGGCAAATTTTTGTGAAGCGGGGGAGAGGAAAATGAGAGGCAAATGGCAAATAATGTAAATTGCGAGGAGATGAGATTTGTGATTAGGAACCTGGTTGTGAAGAAGATCCTCCCCGGCAACGACGCTAGAATTCCTTTTGATTGCTCTCTGACTATAGCGCCAGAAAAGCTCCTGACTGGTAGGACTATGTCGGTATTTCCCCAAAGAGGAAGGGATGATGCACACAGCGACGGTAGGTATTTCCCTTAGTGAAGAAACCAAGGTTATCGAACTAGTAGGAGAACCAAGCTACACAATGTAAATAGCACCTGCACACAAGTAACAGCACCTCGCAACCCAACGTGTTAAAGGGGTTGTCAATCCCTTTCGGGTAAAGATGCCAGAAATTATAGTAGATTGAACTAATAGATCGCAAATAAAATAAAGTGAGCAAAGTATTTTTGTATTTTTGGTTTAATAGATATGGATAAAAATGCAAAGAAAAAGTAGATCGCAAGCAAATATATGAGGAAGAAGACCCGGGGGCCGTAGGTTTCACTAGTGGCTTCTCTCGAGAAAGATAGCAAACGGTGGGTAAACATATTACTGTCGGACAATTGATAGAACCTCAAATAATTATGAAGATTTCCAGGAAATGATCATTACATAGGCATCACATCCAAGATTAATAGACCGACTCCTGCCTGCATCTACTACTATTACTACACACATCGATCGCTATCCAGCATGCATCTAGTGTATTAAGTTCATGGAAAAGCGAAGTAATGCAATAAGAATGATGACATGATGTAGACAAGATCCGTTTATCTATTGCGTAGATATAGATCCCATCTTTTTATCCTTAGTAGCAATGATACATACGTGTCGGTTCCCTGTCTGTCACTGGGATCAAGCACCGTAAGATCAAACCCACTACCGGGCACCTCTTTCCATTGCAAGATAAATAGATCAAGTTGGCCAAACAAGACCCAAATATCGGAGAATAAATACAAGGCTATAAGAGATCATGCATATAAGAGATTAAAGAAACTCAAATAACTTTCATGGATATAAAAAGATATGACTGATCATAAACTCAAAGTTCATCAGATCCCAACAAACACATCACAAAAAGAGTTACATCATATGAATCTCCAAGAGACCATTGTATTGAGAATCAAGAGAGAGAGATGAAGCCATCTAGATACTAACTACGAACCCGAAGGTCTACAAAGAACTACTCACGCATCATCGAAGAGGCACCAATGGAGGTGGTGAACCCCACCCGAGATGGTGTCTAGATTGGATCTGGTGGTTCTGGACTCTGCGGCGGCTGGATGAATATTTCGTTGACTCCCCTAGGGTTTTGGGAATATTTGGGTAATTTTAGAGCAAAGAGGTGGTCCCGGGGGCACCTAAGGTGGGCACAACCCACCAAGGAGCGCCTGGGCCTCCTGGCGCGCCCTGGTGGGTTGTCCCCTCCTTGAGACTCCCCAGGTGCAACTAGGGCCCAACATATTCCTTCTGGTCCATAAAAAATCTCCGTAAAATTTCGTGGCATTTGGACTCCGTTTGATATTGATTTTCTACGATGTAAAAAACACGGAAAAAACAGGAACTGGCACTTGGCTCTATGTCAATAGGTTAGTACCAAAAAATGATATAAAATGATTATAAAACATCCAAGATTGATAATATAACAACATGGAACAATCAAAAATTATAGATACGTAGGAGACGTATCAATCTTGTCTACATCATGTCATCATTCTTATTGCATTACTCCGTTTCTCCATGAACTTAATACACTAGATGCATGGTGGATAGCGGTCGATGTGTGGAGTAATAGTAGTAGATTTAGGCAGGAGTTGGTCTACTAATCTTGGACGTGATGCCTATGTAATGATCATTGCCTGGATATCATCATGAGTATTTGAAGTTCTATCAATTTCCCAACAGTAATTTGTTTACCCACCGTTTGCTATTTTCTCGAGAGAAGCCACTAGTGAAACCTACGGCCCCTAGGTCTCTTTCTCATATTATTTGCCTTTGCAATCTATTTTATTTTCCTTTTATTTTCAGATCTATTAAATCCAAAAATACCTTGCTGCAATTTATTTTATTTGCCGTTCGATCTATCAATATTTACAACTCTCTGACGTCTGTTTGCCCATCTTGGGGCGCCGCTACCCGAAAGGAATTGACCACCCCTTTTACACGTTGGGTTGTGAGTAGTTGTTATTTGTGTGCAGGTGTTGTTTACGTTGTGTTGCTTGGTTCTCTTACTGGTTCGATAACCTTGGTTTCATATCTGAAGGAAATACCTACCGCCGCTGTGCTGCATCATCCCTTCCTTTTTGGGAAAATACCGACGTAGCTTCAAGTGACATCAGAGATCTCCTTATGGGAAGTACCTCGCTTTTAGGACAGTTGCACATAATGAATCTGGATTACCAATAAGACGTCGGGCTTGTTTTGCTAGGAGTGCAAGATTGAAACATGAATATCCCTGAAGCCCACACCACCTTTGATCTTTGGTATACACATCTTTCACAATGCGAACCAATGCATCTTTCTATTAGTTGCATCATCACCCCACCAAAAATGATACATCGCATATGTGATTCATTTGCATATTCTTTTTGGAAATTTGAAGACGAACATCACATAAGTTGGTATGGCTTGCACTACTGATTTTAAGAGCACTTCTTTATCTCGAGAAGATAAACATCTATCCTTCCATCCCATCAATCTCTAAACTAGACTATCGATCAAATATTGGAAACTGATACTTTTATCAATACCCAAAGTTGATGGAAGACCCAGGTACCTATCATTCAAAGCCTCTGTCATATTACCTAGGGTTGAGCATACCTCGGCCTTCACATTAACCTCTGTACTTGGGCTGAAAAAGACACTAGATTTCTCCACACTAACAAGTTGGTCGGATGCTGAACAATACATATCCAATATGGATTTTAAGCAAGCAGCATTGGCCTTCATAAAAATAAGCGAGCCATCTACAAACAAAAGGTTTGTTACTACCGGTGCATCACGGGAAACTGTGACTCCCATGAGGTCACCTTCTTGTTCGGCCCTGGATAATAAGGCAGTGATGCCTTCCGTACAAAGGAGAAATAGATACGACAAGAGAGGACCCCCCCTGACGGAGACCTCTGGTTTGTTTAAATGCTTCTGTCTCCGTTGAGTTGTACCTCACTCTGTATTCAACTGAAGAAAAACATAACATAATCATCTGTACCCAGTTAGCATTAAAACCGAGCTTCAAAAGAATAGCTTCCAGGAACGCCCACTCTATTCGATCATATGCTTTGTGCATGTCAAGCTTGACCCAACACCACCCATCCTTGCATGTTTTCTTTTGCTGAATTGTAGCTTTCGTAAGCAATAAGAGCATAATCCGTAATTAACCTCCCAGGGGAAAATGCACTCTGAGTTGGGCTTATTATTTCAGGTAGAAACAATTTCAGTCTCATGGTAGTCATTTTGGCAATAACCTTGTAAACAACATTGCATAGGCTTATCGGTATAAACTGTGATACCTTTTCTCGAGAAAGTACCTTGGGGCTCATAACACAGTTGTGGTGTCATTCCAGCCTTGGGGCACGATCTGAGAAATAACTGCATTTAACACCTCTTCAACAAGGTCATCTCCTAACATGGACCAAAACCGCTTGTAAAAAATAGCATATAGGCCATCTGGACTGGGGCCTTAGGATCACCAATGGAAAATAATGTTTTCTTCACTTCTTCCACTGTATACAGAGCCATCAACGCATCATTCATAGGAGTGGTTACCCTCCTTTGCACATGATCTAGAACGTTTCTGTTTGGCTTGGAAATTTGGGATGTAAACAACTCCGTAAAATATCCACAAATAATAGATTTGATTTCATCTGTATCTTCTCTCCAGACTCTTGTATCATCATATAAGAGTATCTTAATCCAGTTTCTCTTCTTCTGCGCCGAAGCTACTTTGTGAAAAAATGAAGTGTTCCTGTCACCATGTAGTAACTAGTTTGCCCGTGCACGTTGGAGCCAGACGATCTCCTCCTGGTCCAGTAGGTTTTCTATCAGAGTTTGTATTTCATTCATTCTATGTCTGGATCCGCTTGTTAGCTGTTCTCGCTTTAACTTCTCCAAATCCTTTTCCAATTTATGAATTCTCCGCTTCGGACCTCTTAATGTTTCTCGATCCCACTAGAAAAGCTCTGCTTTTACTACTCTTGTGCGGTCAGACAACGACAACCCAACCCCCAATGATTTTTTTATGAAAAATGAAATAAACCCGGGCCAACCATGGGGATCGAATCCACACTAAAAATAGCATTTCCCAATGGAGATAGACCACACTAAAAATAGAATTTTCCAAGTATTCAACAAGGACATTATATACTCATAGTTATTAGAAAATATATTACATCTTAAAGTGAAATAAATTTGCGCTAACCATGGCAAGAATCCATCATGATTGTGTGTCAAATGTGCTACATGGAATCACTTTAGCTATATATCAGTCAACTAAAATTTCTTTTTGGGTCAATCGATTTTGTGGCTGTTCGATTCTGCTTTGATATGTGTGCTATTTTTTTGTGTCATTTTGGTAGTGAGTTGGGCTGTGTGGAATCGATTGACCCTTATTTTGGGTCAGTCGAATTGCTTCTTGGGCTCGTTTTTGCTTCTCTGAGTCGCGATTTTCTTTTTTCCTTTTCTGTATTGGTTATTTTTTATGGGTTTATGGATGAGTGTAATTATCTACATACAAATACTATATAATATGTGCCAAAATTTCATTATTATATGATTTTTTTATATTACGATAAGTGCATTTTGGTGCAAAGTTGTGCGCAAGTTTTTTTTATTTTCTCTCTTCTTAATGGAAATACCAACGCCACTAAATTTATTATTTTTCAGAAAAATTATTATTTTGATATTGTTTTAGTCTTTACTTGATTTTCATTCTACATTAAGGTTAATACCGACTCAAATACTCATTTGTTCTTAGATTTTGTTTTGGCAAAAGCTCCACTTTTATATGCTTATTCTTGCATATTTTTTTAAAAAACTTATTTTTTATGTATATTTCGTGCAAATTCTGTCAGTTCTTATTCTTGCATACATATAAAAAGCACAAATGGTAATATCAATGCAACTAATTCATTCTTCCTTAGGAAATTTAATTCTTTATTTTGTGGGTATTTTTGCATTTTTATTTCTGTTTTATGTTTCTATGTGTTTTTATTTTTCCTTCTTTCTTTCCATTATTGTTTATTTTTTGTTTTTGTGGGTTTTTGGCTGAGTGTAATTATGTATAAACAAATAATGTATAATATGTGCCAAAATTTCATGATTATATGATTATTTTTGCATATTATGATAAAGTGCAATTTCGGTGCATAGGTGTAAGAATGAATTATGTGCCACATCATCTAAAAATTTTAGTTGGCATGTATGATACCACTGAAGATATTCCCATTACGACCAGCCTGAGCAGCACTACAGATCATGCATGGATGAAATATCAGGATCAACTCATACATCGCTTTGTCCCTCCATTCCCACTTGGAGCAAGTCGACTGAAACAAACTTGGGTCAGTTGACTGACGCGAATTTCGTTTTCAGGTGATTGATCTCTAGCCGGTCCCACACGGATATTGTGTAAGACGAGTATGCTTCAATCTAGTATGTTCCTTTTTTTTCAGGGGTTGTTGAAACTATTGGATCAAATAAATTGGCGTTGACTGTGGGATCAAACAAACTAAAAATAGATTTTCCCAAATATTCAACCGCACCAATATATTATACATTCATAGTTATTAATAAAGCAATTGCGTCACAAAATGAAATAAATTTACACCAACCATGGGGATCGAATCCACACTAAAAATAGAATTTCCCAAGTATTCAACCAGGCCAGTATACTCATAGTTATTAAAAAAATATTGTATCTCAAAATGATTTCTTTTTTGTGCGAAAAATGAAATAAATCTGTGCCACCTATGGGACCGAATCCACACTAAAAGTAGAATTTCCCAACTGGGATCGACCACACTAAAAATAAAATTTTGCAAGTATTCAACAAGGACAACATATAGTCATAGTTATTAGAAAAGAGATTGCATCTAAAATGAAATAAATTTGCGCCATCTATGGGATCGAATGCACACTAAAGATGGAATTTCCCAAGTATTCAACCAGGGCAGTATATATTTCATATAGTTTTTAATAAAAAGGTTGCATCTCAAAATAGAACCTATTTGCGCCGACCGTGGGGATCGAACCCACACGGCCACGTGGTTAAAAGCCACGCGCTCTACCACTGAGCTAGGTCGGCCATCGCGTGCACTTGTTTCCGGAGATATTACATATGTATACGGTATTACTGAGAGACAACGATCAATAGCAGGAGATACGTCTAGTTGGGTGTCTCCATAATTTCTGAAAGAGGGCAATAGCCTAGTGGCAAGGGTCACATAGTATAATACATATTCCCTTTGACTTCTTTATTTCCCCTACATATTCCCTTTGACTTCTTTATTTCCCCTCCGTGTTGAGTATGCGGTACATTGTCCCGACTCCTTTCTCTTTTTTCTTCTTTTTTTTCAGGGAAAAAAGGGAATTCATTAATTAAGTGGCAGCCATGTCTGCATTATATAGGTCCGGAACCTCGTCCGGCTCAGAATGAAGCCACACCGCAGTGCGCTTCTTTATTCGACCAAAGTTCGCTAAAAAATGACTAACAGTGTTTTGTTCACGCCTCACAAGCTTAACTAAGAATTTACCATGTTCCCGAAGACGCGAAGTAAACTCGCGGATCAACATCATATGCTCCGGTCGGTCGCCAATACCTCCTTCAATTAGTTTTACCACTTCTGCGCAGTCCGTTTGAATCACAAAAGGCAGCTCAGACCACTGGGTAGCCAGGAAGATGCCTTTTGAACATGCAGCAAGTTCAGATTCTAGTGGTGATGCACACTGCCTTAACTCACGGCAAGACGAAAAAATAATATCTCCATGTTCATCCCGGAGGACCATGCCAGCTCCTGCAGTTCCGTCCTTGGCAGAAAAGGACCCGTCGATATTGAGCGCAGCCCAGCCGGCCGGCGATGCCTCCCATCCAAGTGATGATGGCTTCTCATGCTCAACATGTGATAACAATTTCCTGCTGTACAAAGGCGCAGCCACCATTTTTCCTTTGATGTGATCTCCACGAGGGTACGCCTGGATGGCTAGCAATGAGTTGATATAGCTGGTTAGGAATCTGGTCGAGGCTTCGACCGGCGGTGGTCGTTTGTCGTGGACGATCTCATTCCTCACATGCCAACAACGCTAAATCGTCATGAGCGTATACATCCGCTCCTCTGGTGACAAGTCCGCGAGCACATGAAAAGCCACTCTGGCCCAGTGTGCATGACTCGACGGATGTCCGAAATATTCCATTGCCTCGCCATAGCTTGCCACAAGGAGACCGCATGAGGACATCTGCAGAGAGCATGAAAAGTGTCTCTTTTTTCTTCAATAACACGACCGCCCCGACGGGGACGAGAGACGTGCTCAGGCTGTTTCTGCATATAGTAGGTTCAGAGTTATCATGTTCATATCATTTGACTTGGTGTCAAAATTTGGCCTTGTGCCGACGACTCATGTTATGTGTTGGAGAAGCAGCTATCAGAGCTCACGGGTAGCATCCGGTGGTCGTCGCTGTCACCTTCCACACCGCCTCCATGATGGACAAAGGAGAGATAATTACATATACGGTCCTCGTACTCTCCGGCATGTAACACAACGATCCCGGGACTCGCGGAATGCTCCACTACAGTCCTCAAATACGAGGATACGCTTCAATACGTCCTGGCTACGTCTCACTCTACGCCTGGCGCCGAGCCAGGTGCCACGTCAGTGTACAGTAGATGCGTGGCCCCCCATGTCAGCATAGGAGAGAGAAAAAAAGAAAAAAGAAAATGCTACGCCGAGGATCAAACTCGAGACCACTGCGTAAGAGAGCAACCGAGGTAGCCACCAGGCCGACATGTCGACGACTTTCAATTGGCAGCAAGAACAAATTGGAGCAATTGCACATATCGCTCGCTTATAACAGGGCCGGCCCAGTAGCGTATCTCTTCTTCTTTTTTCTCGAATCTTCAAGCGATTTTCCTGTGCATTTCTTACTGGTTTTCTTTTTATTTTTCCCCAGGTTTATGTTTATTTTCCCCATATAAAAATAAAATAATTATAAATATACAATTATTGTGTATTTTAAATCTTTATTCTATTTTCATTATTGTGTGCCTTGAATACATAAACATTAGCTTTTTCTAAAATTTATATGGATTTAAATAAAATAAATTATAAGAAAATTTATGTATCTTCATTCATGACCACAAACACGCATTATTTTGTATCCTCATTGTATTAACATACATAATAATTGTAAAAAGTAACAAAGTATATTTTGAATAATGTTCAGCATGGTTTTGGAAAATGGTTATTATTTTGCCCTATTATATGCCCAATGACCGGTTTTCTTTTTATCTTTTCCAGTATAAAAAAAGAAATGTAAGAAAAAATTACAATAATTACTAATACACAATTATTGTGTATTTTAATATTCATTGTGTTTTCATTATTGAGTAACTTGAAGAGGTAAACATGTTTTTTTAAAATTTACTTTAATATAAAAACCGGTAGTTGGGCATATAATTGGGCAAAAATATAACCATTTTGTGACACCATGCTGAAAATAATTCAAAAATACACGTTGCCAATTTTTTAAATATTTGTGTATTTTAAATATACAATGAAGATACACAATAATTGCGCGTGTTTGTGGTCCTGAATGAAGATACATAAATTTTTCTGACATTTTTTTAAATCCACATAAATTTTGGAAAAAGTTCATGTTTATGTCTTCAAGGTACAAATTAATGAAAATAGAATAAATATTTAAAATACACAATAACTGTATTCTTTTATATGAAAAAATGAAATTTAAAAATAGAAAGAAAAAATAAACACGAACTTGGTAAAAAAAGAGGATAGAATATGCATCAGGAAAATCACTTGAAGATTAAAAAAAGGGGTATGGTATGCTACTATGCCGGGCCAATTATATGAAAATAAATTAAAGATTTAAAATACACAGAAATTGTATATTAATAATGATTATATTTTTATATGGGAAAATTAAACATAAACCTGGGTAAAAATAAAAAGGAAACCGGTAGGCAACGTACAGGAAAATCGCTGGAAGATTCGAAAAAAGTAGAAGAGATACGCTACGCTACTGGGCCGGGCCAGTATGTGCGCAGGCGAAAGGTAGCGATATATGGGACTGCTCTATAGCTTCCTAGCTGATACGTGAGCACGATAGATTGGTTGGGATGGATGGGTTGGCCTTGTGGCCAGCTCGTCTGTTTGCTTTTCTGGAGGTCTCAGGTTCGATCCTCCGCCTAGCATTTTATTTTTCCTTGTTTTTCTCTCTCCTATGCTGACATGGGGCCCCACACATCTACTGTACACTGACGTGGCACCTGGTTGGACGCGAGGCGTAGAGTAAGACGTAACCAGAAGCGTATCCTCGTATTTGAGGATCGTAGTGGAGCATTCCGCGAGTTCCGGAACCATTGTGTTACATGCCGGAGAGTATGAAGACCGTAGGTGTAATTATCTCGACAAAGGAGGAAGGCGGTGAATCCACCTCACCCCCTAAAACAAGCCACTGAGGCACTCGAACAAGCATCTATGGGAGACTCCTGATCCTTTATTTTCAGTGGCACCTGGTTGGACGCGAGGCGTAGAGTAAGACGTAACCAGAAGCGTATCCTCGTATTTGAGGATCGTAGTGGAGCATTCCGCGAGTTCCGGGACCATTGTGTTACATGCCGGAGAGTATGAAGACCGTAGGTGTAATTATCTCGACAAAGGAGGAAGGCGGTGAATCCACCTCACCCCCTAAAACAAGCCACTGAGGCACTCGAACAAGCATCTATGGGAGACTCCTGATCCTTTATTTTCGTCGCGGAGGCGAAAGGGATGACTATTGACGGTGGACGATCCTAGTTTGGCTTGTTCCACTCGGGTGTGCCTTATTGGATTTGAGCTTTTGACGATAGCGATGTCGTCTCCTAATCTAAAGAAGGCATTTTAGCACGGAGTTTGAGGCACACGATAGGGATCCAAGCAACATCGCTGGTGGCCTCGGTGGACCTACAATGCCCATGTTGATTGGCCAACCTTCACCCACAATCTGCTGCATCTTCAGGCCAAATGGTGGCCAAGTTCTTTCCTCCCTACCTTGATGTCAAAAAGGAGACGATGCTGCTTCAGGATGGAGTGTATGACACATAGCTATAGAGGTCTCGTCAAACCAAGTGGTGTCGTTCTGACATCGACAAGATTGGATACACCAGATACAACTTTGGACCCGAACCTATTTTCTTTTTTTGTTCGGGAGCCGAAGACGGAAAGGAGAAGCAACACCCAAGGCTGAGTCAGACCTAAGATGACATCTCATGACTACCGGGAATGAATCAAATCCCACAATTTCTACCTTTACTCCCCATATGTCTGTTCTTTTAGTTTATTCTATGGATTTTTCATGTACTTTTGGAATGAAGCTCTATTTTTAATGTACTTGCAACACCCGAGGCTGAGTCAGACCTAAGATGACATCTCATGACTACCGGGAATGAATCAAATCCCACAATTTCTACCTTTACTCCCCATATGTCTGTTCTTTTAGTTTATTCTATGGATTTTTCATGTACTTTTGGAATGAAGCTCTATTTTTAATGTACTTGCAACACCCGAGGCTGAGTCAGACCTAAGATGACATCTCATGACTACCGGGAATGAATCAAATCCCACAATTTCTACCTTTACTCCCCATATGTCTGTTCTTTTAGTTTATTCTATGGATTTTTTCATGTACTTTTGGAATGAAGCTCTATTTTTAATTGGAAAGCTATATATTATGCAAGAGTGTTAGGGCATCTTCAATGTTGACCCGCAAATTTGCTCCAACATCTGTCCGCGAATACTGATGGCTGAGGCCGTCATCCAATGCTGCCCGCATACATTTCAACCACGTTGGAACTAAACAGACAAAATTCATGCAAACCAAACGGATTTTCATATGAGCGGCGGCCTTCCTAGGACCCGAGCGGTGGTCATCTACCGTGCACTACTCTTCCTCGCTATCGGTGGCACCCACAGGTATGTCCTTCGTGGTCTTGGCGGAGGGGCGCGGCCTTGGCAGAGCCGGCGATGTCTTCCTCGTCGTCGGTCTTGCCCCACACCTCGCCCGCCGTCTCATCGTAACTCCTTGTAGGCGGCCTCTAGTTCCACCTGCCGCTGGCGGTATCGCTAAAGGGCAAGGCGGATCTCGCGGACAGAGTGGTAGGACTCAAGCAGCGCCGCCTGCTCCGCCACGTCTGTGTTCGGCGTGATCGCCCTACCAGCGAAGAGCTGCTTCTCTGCCTGATGGTGCTCCTGGAGGAGCTGAAGGTTGTAGGCCGCGTTGACCCGCGCCTAATGCACCATGTCCATATAATGGGCACGGGCCTCACCGATGGTCATGGTGCAATGCACCGGCAAGGGTGGCGTATGCTCGTCCTCGGCCGTGTCTTCCATTGGGACATTGTCGGCCTTCGACTGCCTGCTGGCAGCAATGGCGGCCGTCTTCTTCTTCTGCTTCAGCCACAGTCCGTCCCAGAGAGCTTTGAAGCACGAGGAGAAACGGGCCGGAGGAGGATGACTGCGGCTATGGCAGGGGTTGCAACTTATATAGCGGGAGAATGACAATGGTGGGCAGCAGACAGACGGGCGGGCGGTGTCGGAGTAGGTTCCTTGGCAACCGCGTGCCATTAATGTTGGCGGCAGACGGAAGGACCGACGCCCGTGGTGTCGTTTGCACGCGGAGTAGTCGTGTGCACCGAGATGCGGCACGGGCGGCGCTCTCTTGGCTGGCGCGCCGCTTCAATGCCGACGCCAATGAGAGATCGCGTCCATTCTAGCCAGACATGAATGTGACATTGCCGCTCTAGAGCGGCGCTGGCAGTCTCAGACGGGAAGCGCGCATGGGCGAGGGAGGAGGTTTGGGTGGATCAGGGACCTAGTTTGTCCCCGGTCTGCAAGAAAAATTATGTCTGCATTGCTCAATGGACGAATACATGCCCACGTTTGATAGCCCTTAGGCTAATTATATGGGAGATTATTCGACTCCTTTGATAGAAATATTTAGTCTCTGGTTTATAGAGTTAATTTTCTACTGTAGATATTTATGTAATTCTTCGGTTTTTTTATGACCGGGTTGTCCTGGTGAGGTCGCACCAGGACCATGCTGGTGCCGGGATGACGCGACTGCTGGACGGTTGGTGGGTGGGGACCTTTTTCATATTGTCCGCCGGTCGGAATGGTAATACCGAAAAAGGTTTTCGTCCCGCTTTATAAATAAAGCACCACCAAGCACAAAGTTACCAAAGTCACATGAACACACACACATACACACTGCACACACGCACCCAAAGCCACCGCAGGCATGGTCCAACACAAACACCAACACACAAGGACCCAAGTTCCGCTGTGGGCATAGCACAACAAGCCCAGCACAAGCACACAACTAGACAACAAACAAAACGGCGAGGCGGTGGCGGTGGCGAAGCCGACGACGATCTAGTATGGCTCCGGGGGGGTGTAGGATCGAAAGTATGTCTAGAGGGGGGTGATTAGACTACTTGACCAATTAAAAACTTAACCTTTTCCCAATTTTAGTTCTTGGCAGATTTTAGCTATTTTAGGACAAGTCAAGCAATCATCACACAATTCAAGCAAGCATGCAAAGAGTATATTGGCAGCGGAAAGTAAAGCATGCAACTTGCAAGAATGTAAAGGGAAGGGTTTGGAGAATTCAAACGCAATTGGAGACACGGATGTTTTTTTCGTGGTTCGGATAGGTGGTGCTATCCTACATCCACGTTGATGGAGACTTCAACCCACAAAGGGTAACGGTTGCGAGAGTCCACGGAGGGCTCCACCCACAAAGGGTAACGGTTGCACGAGTCCACACAGGGCTCCACCCACGAAGGGTCCACAAAGAAGCAACCACCCACAAAGGGTCCACGAAGAAGCAACCTTGTCTATCCCACCATGGCCATCGCCCACACAGGACTTGCCTCACTAGCGGTAGATCTTCACGAAGTAGGCGATCTCCTTGCCCTTACAAACTCCTTGGTTCAACTCCACAATCTTGTCGGAGGCTCCCAAGTGACACCTAGCCAATCTAGGAGACACCACTCTCCAAGAAGTAACAAATGGTGTGTAGGTAATGAACTCCTTGCTCTTGTGCTTCAAATGATAGTCTCCCCAACACTCAACTCTCTCTCATAGGATTTGGATTTTGTGGAAAGAAGATTTGAGTGGAAAGCAACTTGGAGAGGCTAGAGATCAAGATTCATATGGTAGGAATGGAATATCTTGGTCTCAACACATGAGTAGGTGGTTCTCTCTCAGAACATATGAGTTGGAATGGTGTATGTGTTCTGATGGCTCTCTCTTCGAATGAAGAGGAGGTGGAGGGATATATATAGCCTCCACACATAATCCAACCGTTACACACAGTTTTCCAATCTCGGTGGGACCGAATCAACAAACTCGGTCGGACCGAAAATGTAAACCTAGTGACCGTTAGAGATTTTCGGTGGGACTGACATGCAACTCGGTAGGACCGATATGGTTAGGGTTTGGGCATAACGTAATCTCGGTGAGACCGATTACACAAACTCGGTGAGACCGAATTTGGTAATTAGCTAACCAGAGAGTTGGCCAGGCAAACTCGGTGGGACCGATTTGCTCTTTCGGTGAGACCGAAAAGTTACAAAGGGGAAACACTAAATTTACATTGCAATCTCGGTGGGACCGATTCGCTCTTTCGGTGAGACCGAAAAGTTACGAAAGGGAAACAGAGAGTTTGCAATCCCATCTTGGTGAAACCGAGATCCCTATCGGTAGAACCGAATTGCTAGGGTTTGGCAGTGGCTTATGACAAGTGAAACTCGGTGGCGCCGGATAGGAAGAATCGGTAGGACCGAGTTTGGCTTAGGGTTTAGGTCATATGTGGATATGGGAAAGTAGTTGAGGGTTTTGGAGCATATCACTAAGCACATGAAGCAAGAGGCTCATTAGGCAACACCTAATCCCTCCTTGATAGTATTGGCTTTTCCTAAAGACTCAATGTGATCTTGGATCACTAAAATATAAAATGAAGAGTCTTGAGCTTTTGAGCTTGAGGCAATCCTTTGTCCTTAGCATTTTGAGGGTTCCACTTTCACATCCATGCCATGCCAATCATTGAGCTTTCCTGAAATAATCATCTTGGAATAGCATTAGCTCAATGAGCTATATGTTGTTATGAATTACCAAAACCACCTAGGGATAGTTGCACTTTCAGGGGGGAAGCGGTGGAGCCATCGCGCGAAGCTGGGTGATGATGGAGGTGATGGCGTCTCTCTCCCTGGGGCGTCTAAGCGACCGCCAAAGCTGCAAGTAACCAGATCATTTGAACAAAGCATCAGTAGCACGACGAAGAGGGATGCGCTGAATCACAAGTTTATTCCTAACAGTCCACAGCGTCTAGGCTAGCACCCCAATGGCCAGCCACGTAATGTGTCGCACTGCAGGTGGTATTGCCTGGAGTTCAGCGAAGAGAGCGGGGAAGTTGTTGTGATCCCAGCTTCCACCCACTATCTCGCGGAAACAACTCCATAGGAACTGCGCGGACACACAGGTGAAGAAGATATGTGTCGGAGTAATTGGACACAGATACCCCGAAGACGGCGAGACAAGAATTCAAGACATCGGGGCTAGCAAAGCCCCTCAGTCCAACTACCTGGCCGGCGGCTGATTGTTGGCTGCTGACTGCTCCACCAGGCCGACTACTGGCTGCCGACTGCTCCACCAGGCCGACTGCTGGCTGCCGACTCCTCCGCCAGGCCGACTACTGGCTGCCGACTCCTCCACCAGGCCGACTGGTGGCTGCTGACTCCTCCACCAGGACGACTGCTGGCTGCCGACTCCTCCACCAGGCCGACTGCTGGCTGCCGACTCTTCCACCAGGCCGACTGCCCGAAGTCAACTGCAGCCGGACGCGACCCCGACGTGACGATCGTACCCGACACTGTTCACGTGACACCCCAGCCATCATGTACAGTGTCCCTTGTCCCTGGGCACTATTTATGAAGTGACCCAGGGGACAAGGATGACACCCCACCATGCCACTAGCTAGCTAGCTACCATGCCTATATGGCTTACATCCTAAGCTACCCCCACACTATATATATGAGCACCCATCCATCCATCCACCACACATATAGCCACGCCACATGCACTTGGCCGGCCACAAGGCCACTCACGCATGCATGCTCAGGCACATGCAGCCACTAGCTCATATGCATATATACCAAGTCAGATGCCTATGGCACTGACTCCAGATACAGCTCCAGGAGCACTTTGTACTGCCCGATGTACACCCCAGATATATACTCAGACATGCAGGAGTAGGGGTATTATCTCTCCGGAGAGCCCCGAACCTGGGTAAACTAGCGCGTGCTACTCACATACTCGTCCCTGGATATTCTAGCAGCAGTTTTACCATCACATGAAGCCACCTTGTGACATATGTCGTCTTGCACCCCCCATGAGAATACCACGACATTTGGCGCCCACTGTGGGACGGTACTATGCTACCGCGTTGCTGTTGGTTTCGCAGTCCGGGCGGGACCATCTTCGGCATCTCCGCCGCGGCGTCGCGCTGTCTCTTCGGTAGCGGTCGGGGGCTCGATATCGACGCGCCCCGGAGTGGCCGCGAGGGGCGGCGCGTCCTCGCCGTCGGCCTCGCCATCTTCATCATCACCGCGACGTCGCCGCCGTCTCTCCGGCACCGGTCGGGGGCTCGACATCAGCATTCCCCCGGCGCGACCACGCTGAAAGGCGCGTCATCATCGTCTGCCCTCGGTCTGCACTCTCGCAGCTCTGCGGCGGTCCCGAGCACCTCCGGTTTCCGTGCCTACACGCGTTTGTGCATGGCTAGCTAGCGAACCCGATGGATTTGGGTGCAGCAGTGTGCGTACTGACTTCGCTAGCTAGCTCAGTTCGTGTGCGCGCGTTGTTTCCGTTGCTACCTACCACCCCACTCATACATTTCCTAGATGCAACTCGTACAATGCTCATACACCACTCCTAAGCTAGCCTTGCATCAGTCAACCATGATCAAACCATTGGCCATACACTCTGCATATACATTAGTCGTACATCGGCCAGATAATCCGTATGTTGCCCGCCTCTACTCCGTGCGTGCTCGCCGGCCTCGCGCCCGGGCTGCCTCGACCGCGTCCCGCCAGCTCTGCCTACTGCCACGCGCGGCTGCTTCCCGGGCGCCTCTCGCGACCGAGTCCTCCCGCCGCGTCGTGCCAACCCCGACTCGCCGCTGGACTCGCGCACGACCGCCTTCACCTCAACCCGCTGCTGCCGCGCGTCATCCAGCGCCCCCCGCGGTGCTTCGTCCCTGCGCCAGCCGCCTGCTCGACCTGGCTCCAGCGCCCGGCCGGCTCCAGCCGTCCTCGCGCCCGTCTGCGGCCGGCCTCGCGCGCCTCGCCTCTCCTCCGCTTAAGCCAGCGGCTGCGCCTCCGCGACTGCCGGCCCGCTGTGGCCGGCTGCTCCTCGTGCCCGGCTGCCGCCTTCCCACAACTCCTCCACCGCCCCGTGCTCGGTCTCCGCACCCGGTGGCTGGGCGGGCCGCCTCGCGCCGCGCCGGCTGCCGCCCCAGCCGCCTGCTCCACCACTACTCCGGGTCAATTCGGCGCCCGCGCTGCCCCTGACCGCCTGCCGACCGGATCACCGCTACCGCCTCTGCGCGCCGGGTCCGCCTTGCCGCGCCGGCCGGATCGCCGCTGCCGCCTCTGCGTGCCGGGTCCGCCTTGCCGCGCTGGTCGGGTCGCTGCTGCCGCCTCCCGCGCGCCGACTCCGCCTCACCACTCCTCCGCCCGCCAGCTCCGTGAGCGCCGGCTCCTGCTGCTCAGCACCTCGGCTGGCCATTCGTGCAAAGATAAGGGTCGTCTGATCGCCGTGGCCGGCTATGTGTAAGAAAAATAAATAAGAGAAAAGAGGTCTGGCTCTCCGAAGAAAAGTCAAGGGCCGGCTGGAAGGAAAGAAAAATCCCCGCTGAAGAAAAGAAGAAGAAAAGGGCCGTCTGCTCGCTATGGCTGACTGCTCCTGCAAAGGAAAAGAGGTCCGAGTGACCAAGTCAACAGCCGGCTGCTGGCGAGAAAAAAAAATGTGTGTGTGAATCCAAGTGCAAAGAGCCGGCCGAAGAAAAGGCCGGGTGCCCACAGCCGACTCACAGAGAAAAAGAAAGAAATGTGTGTCCGATTGCCAGATGTGCGTCCGACCGCTGGCTGCCTGTCCGGCTGCAAAGAGCCCGACTGCTGTGTCGGGGTCCGCCCGCCCAGCCGGCTGAAGAAGAAAAAGAAGACAAAGTAGTCGCTGGGAGATCCGGCCCGACTGCTCAGCAGTCAGCCCGAATCTCGGGGGCTATACCCAGCGGGTGCGCTGACGCGCCCCCGCGAAGAAGAAAACTAAATAGCTACCGGAAGATCCGACCCGACTGCTCAGTAGTCGGCCCGAATCTCGGGGGCTACACCCAGCGGGTGCGCTGACGCGCCCCTGCAAAGATTGCAGACAAGAGAAAAGTTTTGTCCGGCTGTCAGCAGCCGGCAGAAGAGAAAAAAGAAGGAAAAGGCGCTGTAAGACACCTCGCCGCCTGACCGGTCGAGCCTGACCGGCTAGGACCCCCCTTCGAGCACCCGAAGGCTCGAATGGTACACACAGTGGGAGCGTCGGTGCGCTCCGCGAGCGCCGAGCCGCGTCGGCTGTCTTCGGCAAACTCCGCCTCGGCAACACGAAAACGAATGTGAGCTCCTCACCCGCATATTTTTTGCACCACGCAATCACGAATAACCCCGAGCGATGCTCGGGGGCTGTCTCCGCATTTTATTACAGTTGCATCACTGTTCGCCCCGGCGCCAGCCAGAGTTGGCTCGGGGGCTAGCCGCTTGGCCTGAGACGTTAGTTCCCGCAGACGGCTTAGTACCGTGCGCGGTACCAAAGGCCCACTCTTAGTCACAGATCACAGAGCGGCTGTCCGACTAGCAAGAGTGAACGCTGGAGGCCACCCACGCGAAAAATGTCCGGGAAGAAAAACGCTTCGGGCGACCCGACCGTTTCCTTTACAAGTATCTGCTCGGTTAAATCCACTCCCAGAGTCTGAGTACTGTACACTCCACTTTGCGGCCCGCTCTCAGCCACAGACCGCAGAGCGGCTGTCCGGCGAGCGAGAGCACAAGCCAAAAGGCGGAGGGAACACGAAAAAGATTGAAGTCGGCACCCTCCGCATAAAACTTGCAATGCTAAAAGCAAACATTTGATATATCTGCGTAGACTAACTTTGTCTTTTTCATGATCATTTCCATGAACACTCGCCAAAAAACCTCCACCCAACTTTGCCAAGTTGCCCGGAGGATTGGGGGCTACTGTCGGAGTAATTGGACACGGATACCCCGAAGACGGCGAGACAAGAATTCAAGACATCGGGGCTAGAAAAGCTCCTCAGTCCAACTACTCGGCCGGCGGCTGACTGCTGGCTGCTGACTGCTCCACCAGGCCGACTGCTGGCTGCCGACTGCTCCACCAGGCCGACTGCTGGCTGCCGACTGCTCCACCAGGACGACTGGTGGCTGCCGACTCCTCCACCAGGACGACTGCTGGCTGCCGACTCCTCCACCAGGCCGACTGCTGGCTGCCGACTCCTCCACCAGGCCGACTGCCTGAAGTCAACTGCAGCCGGATGCGACCCCGACGTGACGACCGTACCCGACACTGTTCACGTGACACCCCAGCCATCATGTACAGTGTCCCTTGTCCCTGGGCACTATTTATGAAGTGACCCACGGGACAAGGATGACGCCCCACCATGCCACTAGCTAGCTACCATGCCTACATGGCTTACATCCTAAGCTACCCCCACACTATATATATGAGCACCCATCCATCCATCCACCACACATATAGCCACGCCACATGCACTTGGCCGGCCACAAGGCCACTCACGCATGCATGCTCAGGCACATGCAACCACTAGCTCATATGCATATATACCAAGTCAGATGCCTATGGCACTGACTCCAGATACAGCTCCAGGAGCATTTTGTACTGCCCGATGTACACCCCAGATATATACTAGACATGCAGGAGTAGGGGTATTATCTCTTCGGAGAGCCCCGAACCTGGGTAAACTAGCGCGTGCTACTCGCATACCCGTCCCTGGATATTCTAGCAGCAGTCTTACCCTCACACGAAGCCACCTTGTGGCATATGTCGTCTTGCACCCCCCGTGAGAATACCACGACAATATGATTCGAATCCTCTTCCGGCCCACAGAGCGGGCATCGTCCATCACCCGGACCATTGCGCTTCAGGAACTCGACGCCAGATGGGAGGCGGCCGCGGATCCATTGCCACAGGAAAATCCTAATCTTCAGGGGAAGGCAAATCTCCCAGATGAGGGTGAGTGCCTCATGGCCAGGCGAGGGAGCAATGGCCTGGTACATGGACTTGGTGGAGAATTGTCCAGAAGGCTCTAGACGCCATCTGGATGTGTCATGTTCGGTCGTAAGATCAGGCGCGTGCAATGCAATGCAGTCAAGCATCTCCTGCCAATCGACTGTTTCAGCCAGACCAAAGGGCCTCCGGAACGCGAGCTGTCCTAAGTCAATAAGGGCTGCCGCGACCGATATCCGAGGGGCCACTGCAATGGAGAATAGGTCTGGAAAGCGGTCCGCGAGGGGAAGGTCGCCAGTCCATCTATCGAACCAGAACAAGGTCGCGGTGCCTGATCCGACCTCAATCAAAGTCCCAATCCGGAGGACGGGAAGGAGCTGGATGACAGATTGCCAGAACTGGGACCCCCCAGACCGCTGGTAGAAGGCGAGAGGCTGGCCTTGGAGGTATTTCTGCTGAATGATGCGAAGCCACAGGCCACCATCACTGTTGGCAATCCGCTAAAACCACCGAGTCAGGAAGGCAATGTTCATGCGCTTGGAAGACATGATCCCGAGGCCGCCCTGGTCGCAAGGCTTGCAGATTTCAAACCACCTAACCATGTGGTACTTTTGCTTGTCTCCCTCACCGGCCCAAAAGAAACGTCCCTGAACAGTGGCGATCTCGTGATGAAGCGTCTCCGAAAGGCTGTAGAAGCTCATGATGAACAAGAGCAGGATAGAGAGGGATGAGTTGATGAGCACCGCACGGGCTGCTTTGGAGAGCCACCAAGCTTGCCAAGGCTCGATACGGTGCTGAAGCTTCCCCACCGTGGGGTGCAATTCAGCCACCGTGAGCCTAGAGTCACTAATGGGTATCCCTAGATAAGTCATGGGGAAGCTCCCAAGCTGGCAGTTAAGCCGATCCGCTATACTCTGGCGTTCGTCTTGGGAGTATCTCAAGACCATCACCTCGCTCTTGTCAAAGTTGACCTTGAGGTCACACATCTGTTGGAAGCACAGCAGAAGGAACTTGAGGTTTGAGATATCACTCTCCGAGCCCTCCACCATGATGATGGTGCAATCCGCATACTGGAGAAGGGAGATCCCGTGCTCCCCAACAAGATGCGGGACTATCCCCTTAATGTGGCCTGCCGCCTTGGCCTTATCCAAGATGGCGGCCAAGGCGTCGACCACCATGCTGAACAGGAAAGGGTCGGAATGGTCGGAGCTAGGTATAGAAAGGGGGACGCAGTGTTCTGTCGTGGCATCGCCCGGTGAGCGCCAGGTCAATGCCTCACCGCAGGCGAGGCACCGGACGCGAGGGGATCGACTAAAACCGTGCATGTTCGTCGATCTAAAAAACGGTCGCAGGAAGAAGAAACATATCTGGACGTTCGTTTGCGATCCAACGGCTGGGACGCGATAGACCAAAACTGAAACTGAAGAAAATCCAGTTAACTGACGCATAGGTGCTTCCATAGTTTGTGTAGTAGCATCTGTCCTAAACAAAGAGAGCTAAAAATTGACAGACGCGCCCATCAGAACCGGCTACGTGGGCTGTCGTTGTCCTTGAAAATTGCTTCGTTGAGCTTGAGACCAAGGTGCTCGGCTATGACCGGCATGAAAATACGCAGCTCATCGGACTCCAACGCGGCGGCGAGTTTCAGCCACACACTTGCACTGACGATCCAGGCCCCGTCGCCTCCAGGCGTAGCCACCATCTGTATGAACCCCGAGCATAGACCCCTGCCGCACGTTGTCGTCATCGCCATTGCCACGTGGCCGGAGCCAAAGTCTGTGTCCATCGGAAACGAGGTGAAGGCCGTCACAGCCACTGTCGGGTAGCCCAGCCCTATGGTGGACGCGTCCATGAAGGTGGCGCCGGACTTGTGCTGCTCCACCCAGTCAACCACCTCCTAGAAGCGGTCGTTGTACGCGTGCGCATTGATCAGTTCGTGCACCATGGACGCCACGCCACCTCCGGCAGAGACTTCCTCTGGATCTCCTCCACGCTGTCCTCCCCCAGGACGAAGATGGACACGTTGCCCACATAGCTGCTCGTCGCGAGGGCGCGGTGCTCTGGGGCCGTGAGTCGACGCCGCCCGTCCACCCACCAGCCCATGCGGTAGCGTGTGTCAGCCGCACCAACCACGGCGGCTAGGGTGTTCCACAACACCACCTGGACCCGCGTCGCGCGGCCGTCTTCGTCTTGGCTCGCCATCTCTCGGAGCCGGGAGATGGCCCGCGCCTGGAGGTAGTACAAGCGCTGGACGCAGCTCGCTTCGCTCGTAAGGACGTTGACCATGCGATCGGAGGTCAACGGCATGAACGCGGCCAATGAGGAGCTCCTGCATCTCGACGGCGTGGAGCTCGGGCGAAACAGGGAGCGGTCGTGGACCGGCCGGGCTCCCGGGGCGAGCCTGCCCGTCCGCGCGAGCTCCGAAAAGCCGCTGACGAGCCCGAGCAGTGCGTGGCCGTCACCGAGCAGGTGGTTGTGGCCCCATGCCACAGAGAAGCCGCCGCACGCGAACGACACCACCTGCAAGGCCGCACCAATAGAGGGACGTCGCCGCCGTACGGTAGCGGGATCAATCTATTATTCTTTTATCTTAAACTGATTGGTAGAGCTCCCGACCCCTCCCGTGTCGCCCCCGCGAGGTGACGGGGA
Source organism: Triticum urartu (assembly GCF_003073215.2). Taxonomy (NCBI): domain Eukaryota; kingdom Viridiplantae; phylum Streptophyta; class Magnoliopsida; order Poales; family Poaceae; genus Triticum; species Triticum urartu. The sequence continues at coordinate 99,771,477 of NC_053025.1, read as the reverse complement.
GGGCGACCAGATCCCGTCGAGCGCCCCCTCCTCCTCTTCCCCTGCTCCGTCGCTGCCAGAGGGCACGCCCGGGCAAAGCCCGACCGGTGCCGGCGGCGGCGAGGCACTGGCGCCCTCCTGCTCGAGGGGTCTGCGCGGGCATGCTTCTTCGGGCCGGAGCATAGTGCGACAGTGGGCGCGACGACATGGCGTTGTGCGGGTGTGGCAGCTCCGCGTTCTGGCGGCGGCGGCGCGCTGGTGCAGCCTGCGTGGCGGGCACTATGACGGCGGGGCGTGCCCGGGCTGCAATGGCCAGATATGGCAGCCGGGCGACGCGGGTTGTGGCGGCGTGGGCTGGAGGCCGTCGTCCTGCTGGCTGGCGGCAGCGGCGGCTGAAGGCGGTGGCAGATCCTGCTCAAGGTGCGGCCTTCGTGGCTGCGGTGGGCGGCGGATCTCATGCGGCAGCGGCGGTGCTGGTGGTTGTGGGCGAGCCGGGTTCCGGCCAGATCCGACTGGATTTGTCGCCGGGGACTCGGTTGGTGGCGCAGGGCGGTGGCCGGAGCTCGTCCTGGTCGCGGATTCGGGAGGGGACGGCGGGTTGCCGACCTGCTCCTTGGATCTGGCACAGGGCCGTCGGCGAGGGGCTCGGTGCAGTCCCTCGAGGTCTCGGCGTGGATGTGGGCTGCCATGGCGTAGTGGTGGCCCATGGCGGTGGTCTGGGTTGTCTCACGGTGGCGGCTGGACTTCATCAGCGTCTGCCTGTCGGGGAGCGCCCTTGATGACCTTCGATTCCTCTCCCTGTCGTTCAGGCGCTATCTTCATCGGAGGGTTGGCCCTCTCCAAGCGGCGCCCATCGCCTGTCTCACGCCGGGCGACGGGACCGAGCTCGTCTCGCGCCCGGCAGCAGGACCGGACTCGTCTCGCGCCTGGCAGCAGGACTGAGCCCGTCTCGCGCCCGACAGCAGGATCTGACTCGTCTCGCGCCCGACAGCAGGACCGAGCTCGTCTCGCGCCCGACAGCAGGACGGGTCGATGGTGGCCAGGTTTGGCCGGACTTCGGGTCTCGACGCTGGGGACTACTTAGGAGTGCGAAAGGCGGTTCCTTTCCATTCGTCTCTTCGGTTGGGGTAGCGGTGGGTGGCGGGTGAGGTGGCATCTAGGTCATGGATTCTAGGGCGGCGGCCCTGGTGGTAGTGTCGCGGTGCTCCTGGGCAAAGCCCGTGACTTGGTGCTGCCTGGTGTCCATGGCCGTGTGGGCGGCGTGGTAGCCAGGGTGCGGCGTTCGGTGGTGATGAATATTGGTCGGGGTGAAAACCTATTCTATCTTCAGACCGATCGGCGACGGCGAAGCTCGTTCGCTTCTTGAAGGCGTCGCCGCGACTCTCGCTGCCCGACGTGTTGCTCTGGGGGAAACCTTGATCCTTGGGTCGGACGGTGGCGGCACTTCGGTGTCGTAACCTTCCTGTTGGCACCGCCTTGGAGCACACGGAGCATTGTATGTAGCTTCTCCTCTTCGTGGTGGCGTGTTCACGGTTGAGGCCCCGGTGGCTCTTGTAGTGCTAGGGATGATGTTGCTGCGCTCAGCGTCTATGTATCCTGTTTTGGGTGTGTGCGTGTGTGTTGGTGACGTGTGTTGTATTAAGTTGTTGGTGATCTGTGCTTTATATATAAAACGGGGCGAAAGACATTTTCGATAGTGGTGGTAAAGTCCACGTCCACCAGAGCGACGTCGGCCAAGTCGACGATGAGCTCCGCACCTTGGTTGTTGCAAAGGATCTCGGGGAGGCCTGTACGGGGATTCGCCACGATGCGCCCAGCATGGGCAAAATAGTGGTTGAGCAATGACGGCAGCCCAGACTCGAAGGCGGCAACGACGGCGTGGAAGCCGCCGACTGGAGGTCTTGGGTATATGCAGACCAGTGACACCGGGAAGGCGCCATGGAGAAGGTCAATGTTGGACACACCAAGTACGTGCTCCTTGTCTCCTTGATGGAAGAGTCGGAGGCTGAAATGAGGCGCCGACTCATGACTCGGACTTTCATACCATTGCCCTTGTTAACGAGGATAGCCATTAGCACTCCAGTATGCGTGTGTTCACTGTTTTTTTGTTTTTTGAGTGGGGTGTGCTCACTGTTGATAGCTCTATTTATTGGCTTCATTGGTTAAAGTTGTACCTAAGGCTTGGCTTGGCAAACTATACATATAGCAAGATGGGATGGAATATATACAAGAATGTTTAAAAAACTGACGTCAAACTTTTAAGCATGACAAATCTGATGCTCGGAATGAATTCTCATGTTTGTTGAAGGAAATCTACATGCCCGTGAGAACATAATTTGCCATCCCGAGCATCAGATATGCCATGCTTAAAATCTAACGACAAATTTGTAGCTAAATCATATATATATACATACATAAACACTATTTTGATCACGGGATCAGAATAATATTCTGATCACAACATGAACTTCCCGAGTAACGCGCCTGACCTTCCCCGAGTACTAGGTTGAACTTCAGCTAAAAGGTGTCCAAATGGGGATTGCGATATACCGTTTGAAAGATATGGACATTAGTATCATGACCCAAGTTAAATTTTTGGCAAAATGTAAGCGGTTTAAGAGCAGTTTTGAAAACCGTTTTTTCTTCATACAAAAAACATGAATCGTATTTTCGATCGCATTTTTAAACAGTTTATCGGAATGAGGCAAATAATATGGCGTTGGAAAGCTGCTGAAAAACCGCTCCTTCCACATGTTGAAAGTTTTCTCTAATTCCCTACGGTTAAAGAGTAATTCGGAAAATTGTAGAATTTCACAAATGGAACACCCGAGTTTGTATTTTCGATGCCATTTCTAACCGGCTAATCCAATTGAGGCAAATAATATGGCGTTGGAAAGCTTATGAAAATGCGCTACCTTTTCATGTTAAAAGTTTTTTCTAATTTTGAACAGTTTAAAAGTAATTTAGAAAATGATACAAGTCCCACCGAGTTCGTATTTTCGAGCTAATTTTTTAACCGTACATCCAAATGCAGCAAATGATATGGCGTTGGAAAGCTTGAAGAAATGCGAAACTGTTTTGTATATATTGTGTCGTGGTATTCTCACGGGGGGTGCTAGACGACATATGCCACAAGGTGGCTTCGTGTGAGGGCAAGACGGCTGCTGGAATATCTAGGGACGGGTATGCGAGTAGCACGGGCTAGTTTACCCAGGTTCGGGGCTCTCCGAAGAGATAACACCCCTACTCCTGCATGTCTGAGTATATCTGGTATGTATATCTGGTACAGAGTTGCTCCTGGAGCTGTATCTGAAAGCAGTGCCACAAGCATCTGGTTTCATATATGCATGTATGTGGCATGCTCTAGTGGCCGGCCATGCTCGTGCTCATGGCTGTGAGCATGTGTATGCTCATGCATGTGTGCATGAGTGAGTCCATCCCCTGATGGATGGATGTGTGCTTATATATATAGGAGTTGGCATGGGTGGTAGTGGCTTTGGTTGTAAGCTACCTTGGGTAGCTTACAAGCCAAGCTATGTAGGCATGGCTAGTGGCATGGTGCATGTCATGCTTGTCCCCTAGGGTACTTTATAAATCAGTACCCAGGGGACACGGTACACTGTAGATGACGTTGCGGTATGGCTGTCCCGTCGGTGTCTCATCAAGCTGCAGTTGACTTCGGGCAGTCGGCCTGGCGAAGGAGTCGGCAGCCAGCAGTCGGCCTGGTGGAGGAGTCGGCAGCCAGTAGTCGGCCTCTTGGAGGAGTCGGCAGCCAGCAGTCGGCCTGGTGGAGGAGTCGGCAGCCAGCAGTCGGCCTGGTGGAGCAGTCAGTAGCCAGCAGTCGGCAGCTAGCAGTCGGCAGCCAGCAGTTGGCCTGGTGGAGCAGTCGGCAGCCAGCAGTCAGCCGCCGGCCTGGTAGTTGGACTGAGGGGCTTTGCTAGCCCCGATGTCTTGAATTCTTGTCTTGCCATCTTCGGGGTATCTGTGTCCAATTACTCCGACAGTAGCCCCCAAGCCTCCGGGCAACTTGGCAAAGTTGGGCGGAGGTTTTTTTGGCGAGTGTTCATGGAAATGATCATGAAAAAGACAAAGTTAGTCCACGCAGATATATCAAATGTTTGCTTTTAGCATTGCAAGTTTTATGCGGAGGGTGCCGACTCGGTTTCGTCCGAGCCCCCTTAGTATTTTTCATGTTCCCTCCGCTTTTTGGCTTGTGCTCTCGCTCGCCGGACAGCCGCTCTGCGGTCTGTGGCTGAGAGTGGGTCGTGAAGCGGAGTGTATAGTACTCAGAGTCTGGGCAGATTCAACTGAGTAGATACTTGTAAAGGAAACGACCGGGTCGCCCGAACCGTTTTTCTTCCCGGACGTTTTTCGCGTGGGTGGCCTCCAGCGTTCACTCTTGCTAGCCGGACAGCCACTCTGCGGTCTGTGACTAAGAGTGGGCCTTTGGTACCACTCACGCTACTAAGCCGTCTGGTGGAACTAACGTCTCAGGCCAAGCGACCAGCCCCCAGGCCAACTCTGGCTAGCGCCGGGGCAAACAGTGATGCAACTGTAATGAAATGTGGAGATAGGCCCGGCATCGCTCGGGGTTATCCATGCTCTTGCGGTGCAAAAAATATGCGGGTGAGGAGCTCACATTAATTTTCGTGTAGCCGAGGCGGAGTTTGTCGAAGACAGCCGGCGTGGCTCAACGCTTGCTGAGCGCGCTGGCGCACCCGCTGGGTGTAGCCTTCGAGCCTCCGGGTGCTCGAAGGGGTTCCGGCCGGTCAGGCTCGTCCGGCCAGGCGACGATGCATCTTGCAGCGCCTATCTTCTTTTTTTCTGCCGGCTGCTGACAGCCGAACAAAACTCTTCTCTTGTCTGCAATCTTCGGTGGGGGCGCGTCAGCGCACCCACTGGGTGTAGCCCCCGAGATTCGGGCCGACTGCTGAGCAGTTGGGCCGGATCTCCCGGCAACTACTTTGCCTTCTTCTTCGCGGGGGCGCGTCAGCGCACCCGCTGGGTGTAGCCCCCGAGATCTGGACCGACAGCTGAGCTGTCGGGCCGGATCTCCCGGCGACTACTTTGTCTTCTTTGTTGAAGTTGATTTTTTTTCTTCAGCCGGCTAGGCAGGCGAACTCCGGCACAGCAGTCGAGCTTTTTGTGGCCGGCCAGGCAGTCAGCAGTCGGACGCATATTTCAGCCGGTTGCATGCAGTCGAACACACATCTCTCTCACTCTTTTCTTCTTTTTCAACTGGAACTCGGGCAGTCGGCCCTTTTATTTTTCTCCAAAGGGCCTTGAGCAGTCGGACATAGCTCCTCTTTTTTTTCGCTCGACCACTTCTTTCTCAGCCCACTTTCTTTTACCAGCCGGGCCCTTGACTTTTCTCCCGGACTCATCTCTTTCTTTTCGTTCTTTTCCGCCCGCAAAAGGCGGCAGCAGCGAACAGTGGGGGCCGCTTGGCGCGAGCCGGGTGTTGGCGGAGGCAGGGCGGCGAGCCAGCCATCCGGAGCCGGCGGAGGCGGAGGGTGCGGCAGAGGCCGACCGGGTGCCCGCGCGGGTGGAGCTAAGCAGACGACACGGGTGGATCAGCCGGAGCAGGCGGCCAGGGTGACAGCCGGCGCGGCGCGAGGCGGCCAGGGGCGCGTGCGAGAAGCCGGACGAGCGCGGGGGTGGCCGGGACCGGGAACTGCGCAGCCGGAGTGCGGGGCCGCAGGAGGCCCGCGCGCAGCGGGGGCGGAGTGACCAGGAACCCGGCGCCGCGCGAGGCCGGCGCGTGCGGCAAGGAGGTCCGGCTTGGGTGGAGATGCCGGCGAGGCGGGCACTCGGGTCGGAGCCGGCGGCCCGAGGCGGTGGAGTCGGCGGAGGCCAGGCGAGGCCGGATGCGGCGCTCGGGAGCACCCAGAGTAGAGGACGACGAAGGGACGCAGCGTCGGGCGTGGTTGTGCAGCGGCCATGGCCTCGGCTGCCAGGCGCGCGTGCATGGGAGGCGAGGCAGGGGAGCAGGCGGGTTGCGGCGACCCTGCGCACGCGGAGGAGCCGGCTACCCGCAGCCTGCCTGGGGTGGTCGTCTGGAGGCGGACGGAGCCGGCCGTCCGTTGAGGCGAGCCGCCGGAAGCCATGACGGGATGCGACAACACGATGGCCGCGTAGGCGCGGAGGCGCTCGGCCAGAGCGACGCCGATGAGGCAGCATGGGCGCGTCGAGCCAGGGCGGAGGAGGTCGGGCCTGCAGGGGTGCCTGCGCGGAGCAGCGCGTAACCGAGGAGACCCGAGGCGCGTAACCGAGGAGACCCAGATGCGAGGAGGGCCACGGCACAGCGCCGACAAGGAACCTGGAAGCGGGCGGGCGGCGGCTGCACCTGCGCGATGTGATGAAACAGAGGCGTGCTAGTGCAGATATGTACGAGGAGTACATGGCTACAGTCTGACCAATGCATGAACATTATACGGGCAATATCTGGGGATCGTCAGACTAGTGTTTGATGTGTGTACAAGGCAATGCATGGCTTGTTTCTGTGGAAAGGAACATTCGTCTTGTCTCTGGCCAATGCATAGGCTATCTATGACTCATATCTAGAAAAGTGTATGGCCAATGGTTTGATTTGCTGGATAGGGTGTATGGCCAATGGTTTGACCATTGTATGACTTGCATCTAGCTAGCTTGTAGAGATGAAATATGGAGGAGCGAAGGCACGTTCCGGCCATAGCAAGGCGCAGCGCGGAGGGGAGCGGACGGATGCGGCCGACCAAAGCGAGGCCCTGCACGCGGCGCGCGTGGACGGACAGCCGGCGTCGCAATGGTGGTGATGACGAAGGCGGCAAGGCCGATGACGAGTCCCGCGCGGCCGCTCTGGGGGCAGGTCGAAGTCGAGCCCCCGAGCGCTACCGGAGAGACGGCGCGACGCCGCGGCGGCGATGGCGAAGATGGTCCCGCCCGGACTGCGAAACCAACAGCAGCGCGGTAGCATAGTACCGCCCCATGGTGGGTGCCAAATATCGTGGTATTCTCACGGGGGGTGCTAGACGACATATGCCACAAGGTGGCTTCGTGTGAGGGCAAGACTGCTGCTGGAATATCCAGGGACGGGTATGCGAGTAGCACGCGCTAGTTTACCCAGGTTCGGGGCTATCCGGAGAGATAACACCCCTACTCCTGCATGTCTGAGTATATCTGGTACAGAGTTGCTCCTGGAGCTGTATCTGAAAGCAGTGCCACAGGCATCTGGTTTCATATATGCATGTATGTGGCATGCTCTAGTGGCCGGCCATGCTCGTGGCTCATGGCTGTGAGCATTTGTATGCTCATGCGTGTGTGCGTGAGTGAGTCCATCCCCTGATGGATGGATGTGTGCTTATATATATAGGAGTTGGCATGGGTGGTAGTGGCTTTGGTTGTAAGCTACCTTGGGTAGCTTACAAGCCAAGCTATATAGGCATGGCTAGTGGCATGGTGCATGTCATGCTTGTCCCCTGGGGTACTTTATAAATCAGTACCCAGGGGACATGGTACACTGTAGATGACGTCGCGGTATGGCCGTCCCGTCGGTGTCTCGTCAAGCTGCAGTTGACTTCGGGCAGTCGGCCTGGCGGAGGAGTCGGCAGCCAGCAGTCGGCCTGGTGGAGTAGTCGGCAGCCAGTAGTCGACCTGGTGGAGGAGTCGGCAGCCAGCAGTCGGCCTGGTGGAGGAGTCGGCAGCCAGCAGTCGGCCTGGTGGAGGAGTCGGCAGCCAGCAGTCGACCTGGTGGAGCAGTCAGCAGCCAGCAGTTGGCAGCCAGCAGTCGGCCTGGTGGAGCAGTCGGCAGCCAGCAGTCAGCCGTCGGCCAGGTAGTTGGACTGAGGGGCTTTGCTAGCCCCGATGTCTTGAATTCTTGTCTCGCCATCTTCGGGGTATCTGTGTCCAATTACTCCGACATATTGTTTCTCCTAATTCATTACGGTTTTATGTCAGTTTTGAAAATGGCTAAAAACATATTTTTGCCGTAATTTTTGCAAACTTTATCAAAATGGGGCAAATAATATACCGCTGAAAGCTACGGAAAATGTGAAAAATTCATGTTGATGGTTTTGTGTGATTCCTTGCCGTTTTCAAGTAATTTCAAAAATGGCGAGATCGTTTGTTCTGCCTTTATCGCGAAACAGATTCTTCGAAAATGCACCGCGTGAAGAACCTGAACTTCTCGGCATGTCTACTTGAACTTCACTCTGTTTTTCACGTGCTTTTTTGCCTATAGCTCTCCATCCACTGGTCGTAGCTCTCCATCCACTCACCGGAATTGAGCAAGTGATATACCGATGGAAAGCTGCTATAAACACGCAACTTTCCCGTGTTGATCGTTTTTTCATACTCGCGACAATTTTAAAAGTTTTGCATCTCAAATTCATTCACTATAGTAGTCAAACTTCGTGCTGTTTTCACGTTGAACTTCTGTGACGTATTTTCGTTTTTAATTTTCCCATCCATTTCGTCAGTGTTACACGAATGATATTCTCTTCGTACAAACCTCTCTCATAATATATTTTTTAACTTTCTCCGACCGAGGACTTGAATTTACACAAATGATATTCCTGTTGTTTTGAAGTAAATTAGAGAAATTCCGAGATCATGATTTATGCCTTCATTGTGAATGGAAACGCACTGCGTGAAGTAGTTGAACTTCTCGGGCATGTTTGTTTGAACCTCACTCTGTTTTTGACATGTTGTTTTTTTCCACTGCGTGAAGTAGTTGAACTTCTTGGGCATGTCTATTTGAACTTCACGCTGTTTCACTTTATTGTATTTTTCTTATATGAAATACACACCATGTAGTACTGAACTTCTGGTTGTTATCACTTTGAACTTCTCTCTGGTTTGAAAGAATTTTTTTAAAACACAAAAAACAACATGCTTTTTTATGTATTTTGGACATCAATATACACGGTGAACCTCTCCCACAAGAATTTTTTGAACTTTTCCTCGTCGAGCACTTGAACTTCTAGCAACCATTTTTTGTTTATGAGTTGTTTTCTAAAGTGTGAAAAATAGCGTTGTGTTTTTTATTTTTTGAACAGGTAAATCCTATGTTTTAATAAACTCCGAACTACTCTGTTATTCCAATTTGAACTTCACCTTTTTATATTTTTGATTAAAGAATTGTATTGGATTTTTATATGGAAAAAATCGAACATGGAAATACAAGGTGAACCTCTTTCGCAAGATTTTTTGAACTTCTCCGGATAGAGCACTTGAACTTCTTTCAACAAACCTTTTAATCTTTCATTTTTCTATACTTTTATTCTCACCTGAAATGCATTCCTTGCAGTAGTTGAACTTGTCATTGTTTTCACCTTGAACTTCTGTCACGTATTTTTGCTCAACCTCTCTCGCAAGAATTATTGAACTTTCTCAGGGCAAGCACTTGAACTTCTAGCAACAAAACTTTAGGCTTTGCATTTTCATTCTTTTTTAATACAAAATGCACACCATGTAGTACGTGAACTTCTGGTAGTTATCAATCTGAACTTCTGAGATCATGCGTTCTGCCTTCATCAGAAAAATGGAGTCTCCGAAAATGCACTTTGTGAAGAGGTTGAACTTCTAGAGCAGTTCTTTTTGAACTTCATTCTGTTTATCAAATGTTGTTTTTTACCCAGTAACTCCCCAACCACTTACCGGAATTGAGCAAATGATATACCGATGGAAAGCTGTTGAAAACACGCAACTTTCATGTGTTGATCATTTTCCGTACTCGTGACGGTTCAAAAGAATCTTTTCAATACATAAAAACGTGTTAATTGGTATACATGAAACTTTTAAACCGTACATCGGAATGTAGCATATAATATCCCGTTGGAAAGTTTAGGAATAGGAGCAACTATTTCACTTAGAAAGTTGTGACAAATTCGGTGTCATTTGACAGTAGTTTTAAAATGTCAAAAACAATGTCGTTTTTGCCTTTTTGACATGTAATGGAAGGTGAGATGTCTCGTAATATAAATTTTGAACCATGGTGGGAGGAGCATGTGAACTTCTTGCAACAAACCTTTTAGGATTTTATTTTTTATTTGTTTTATTGTTATCTAAAATGTATTCCCTGTAGTAATTGAACTTCCTGTTGTTTTCACTTTGAACTTATGTCATGTATTTTTTGCACGTAATTTCTCACCCGTTCATCGGAGTTGGACGAATGATATACATTTTTAGAACCTGTCGAAAAGATGCAATTTTTTTCTAATGCGGTTAAACTTTATTTTCGAACCACATACATCAATTTGTGTTAACCATTTCTTTGGAATAAGAATATTATATGCCCTTGGAAACTTGTTGAACAGGAGAAACTTTTTGAACTTTGCTGGGCCTAGGCACTTGAACTTCTAGCAACAAAATTTTTAGACTTCGCCCTTTTATTTCTGTTTTCTCATAAGAAACATGCACCATGCAATACATGAACTTCCGTCAGTTATCAATTTGAAATTCTCTCTGTTTCACTTTAGTAACGAAAAAATGAGTTTTTTTATAGATATCGAACTGCTCTAACTTTTTTTTGAACTTCTTTGTGTGCTTTTTAGAAATGTGAAAATTGGAATTTTGTTAGAAACATTGAACTTCTTCATTATTTCCAATAGATCTTATTGGTCTTATTCTTTAGTAACTAGAAAAAAAACCAAACTGCTCTGCTTTCAAAATTGAACTTCTTGGTTTTAATCTTTAGCATATGGGAAAATCTAAGATTTTTATAAACATCAAACAACTTCATTTTTGAATTAGGAGTTCTAGGTGTTATTCATTAGTAAAGGGAAAAGTCCTACTTATGTAATAAACATCTAACCGCTCACTTCTTTACATTTGAATTTCCATATAAAAAAAGGGCAAATCCATGTTTACAAACTTTTTAAACTGCTTGGTTTTTTAATTTGAACTTCTTTGTTATTTAAATTTGAACTTCTCCAATTTTTAGTAAAATGTAGAAAAACCATTTTTTATAAACTTTTCGAACTGCTCCTTTTTTTATTTTTGAACTTCTTGCTTTATTCTATGGTAACGGGGGAAATTACAGGTTTGTAGTAAACATTGAACCATCCTATTATTTAAATTTGAACTTCAAGGTATTTTTTAGAAATGGTTAAACTTACAAAACAAAATTATGTTTTTTCACCTTCCTACGAACTTATTATGTTATATCTTGTAAAGTTTTTCGTAAACATCAAACTTCAATGTTTTTTTAATTTGAACTTCTTTGTTTTTTTCATTAGTAACGGGAAAATACTTTTTTATATAGACATTGAGCCACACCTTATTTTAATTTGAACTTATAGGTTTTTTAGGATGGGGAAGTCATTTTCTTGTAAGCTTGTTTTGAAATGTTCTTGTTTTTTAATTTGAATTTCTCTCAAAAAAATTACAAAAGAGGAAGTATGTTTTTATAAATATTTTTGAACTACTTTTTTTATTTGAACTTCTTGCTCAATGTATTTGGATTTCCACATTTGTCTTTTAGATATTAATGAAATAGATCGAACATTTTTTGGATATTAAACAAAAAACACAAATTTGCTTTTTCACAAACAACGAGTGTTGTAATTTTTGTAGAACTTCGATTTATTTCCTTACTAATGTCAAGATTTATTTCCTTAGTAACGAGTGTTGTAATTTTTGTAGAACATTTTTTTGGATATTAAAAAAAGCTAAATTTGCTTTTTTTACAAACAATGAGTGTTGTAGTTTTTGTACAACTTAGATTTATTTGAACCGCTCCATTTTTTTTTAATTTGAACTCCTAAGGTTTTTTTGTTCAATGAACTCCCCAGTGTTATCCCAATAAAATTTCATGCGTTTCTTTTATTTATTTTCTTCTTCTTCGTAATCCTGTCTTTTTTATTTTGAACTTTTGAACTTCTCTTTCTTCACAAACCATTTTTTTATTATGCACATAGTGAAATGAATGATCCCGGTAGGCAAACTATTTTGCTCTTTTTGTACACAACGAACTAAAGTTGCTGCAAGTTTTGGATTTCGGTCGTTTTCCTTGTTTGACATCGAATGTTGTAGGGTTAGGGGCAAAAAACTGTTCTTCTGAACAAACCAAAAACAGAGAGCATAGCCGTAGTAGAACTTCTCATATCTTTTTTGAGCATCAGTACAGACACAAGCGCTCATACACACGCGCATACACTCACCCCTATGAACGCACACACGCACACCCTACCCCTATGAGCACCTCCGAGAGACTGAGCTGGCATATCATCTTGAGATTTACGAAGTCACCGTAGGCGCCTCGTCATCGACGGGAACGTCTCCAACCACTGAAAGCGCATCGCCGGAAATCCTGAAATAAATCCAGGAATAATGCGAGCACCAGGATTTCAACCCTGGTGGGTTGGGGATACCATTATCCACCTAACCAACTCAACCACAGGTTGATTCGCTAGAACTTCTCATATCGCACTAATAGAACTTCATGGCGGCCGGCGTATAGGCGTAGTAGAGCTTGGCGTATAGGGTTAGTAGAACTTCATTGCAACTGGCACTTGACAATATTGGGCACTTAAAGAGCAGAGCAGAGCGCGTGCACACACACACACACATATTATTATTTTTATTTAATAGTCTATCTGGCAATATGCGACTAGATCTGGCATTGTGCATCGCATCTCCACCGGGCATATATAATAGTCTATCTATTTTTATTTACTCCACATATTATTATTTTTAGGAAAAGGCATAAGCGCATCTTCAACGAGGTGTCATCCAATGGGTATCTCAAATGTGTGTGAATCAGTTTGCATGTCTGAATTTCACTTGGAAGCAAACCCGTCGGAGCTTTGTGGGAATCCGAACATCATGGAGGGTCCGCTTATCAAAGGCAGGATGGCGCTCCCCTCCCCTCCCCTCCCCCCTCCTCCCTCCCCGTCCTCGACCCCGACCCCGACGCCCCGGCTCCGGCTGATACCACCCCGGCCGATCTTCTTCCTCTCCCGCTCCCCTCTTCCCCTTCCCCGCGGGTGGTTGCCCCGCGGTCGCCGTGTGGCTCCCGCTTCTGGTCTCTCGCTGGTGACGAGATCTGCTCTTCTGATGATGAAGGCGTCCCCTCCCGTGGTTCCTCACTCCCCCTGCCGGACCCCAAGTCTCCGGCTCGCCTCTGGAAATTTGCCCTTGGGGGCAGGGGCCGACGGGCGATGTCGCCGGATCTCGCCTCCGGTTGGCAGTGTGCTGGTCGCTGTTGTCACAAATCTGGTAAGTTTCCGCTCCCCTCCCCGACTCGTGGCGTCCTGAGGTCCTCGCCGTCTGTGGTCGCATCGCCGGCCATCGTGGTGTGCTCGCATGTCCTGTCGGCTGTGCCCTCGCTGCTGGCGCGGGATTCGGCTGGCGCGCCGGGGGTTGGGGCTGCGGCGGCCTTGCAAACCCTAGATCAGTCCGCGGTCGCGGTGGCTGGTGGGCCCCGTGGCGCGGTGGGCCTGGCGCTTCCTGGGCCGCAGTCGCTTGGGCCTCCCTCTGTCCCTCCCCTGTCTTCGTTGTGCTGCTTTTCCCCTTCCTGTCCGTGGGCCCTAGGCAGCTGGTTGTGGCCACTGCTCACTCCTCCCCCTCGGCCCATTTGTTGGGTCCGGCCCAGGCGGGCCTGGCTCGCTCTAGCTATATATGGGTGAGGAGGGGATCTCTCCCCCTTTCTAGGGTTTCCGGCCTCCGTCGCGGACATCAAAAAACACCGCTCCCCCATCTGCCGCTTTCTCAGGTCCAGCTCTCCTCCTCCTCTCCTCCTCTCCTTCGCGAAGATCCTCTCCATGGACAAATCCAGGGCTTCGTCGAGTGAGGCCATGTCGGGTAGCAAGCGCCAGCGCGAGGATTCGTCTGGCCCTGGGGCGGGTCTGGAGTATGAAGCCGCTCTTCGCTCCAAGCTCGAAGCCGAGCGGTCAACGCGCGAAGCAGGTGGCCCGCGACCGCGAGGCTTGGGCGGCCGCTGGATTTGGACCGCTGGCATCTGAATCTGGGGCGGCGGGCTCGTCCGCGGCCGATCCATGGGAGGTGGCGGGCTCGGTGGCTCTTCTTCTTCGGGCCCTCGTCCTGCTCCGACGCGGGGTTCGGCAGCCCCGGCGCGACAATCGCAGCCCCCCGTCCCGCCGGTGCGGGGGCCGGGCCCCTCCGTCCTCCTCCGCGCTTCTTCTCGGGCCCCTCTTCATCGCAATTCAAGTCTCGCCGCACCACGGCCTCTGGCCCTGGCTCTTCCTCGACGGGGATGGGGGATGGCATCCTACCTCCTCCTCCCCCGCCTCCTCCCCGCCAAAATCCCAACCCCCAAACCCCTTGACTCGCTCACTTGCTTCGCTTGCCATGAGCCAGGGCATTTCCAGTCCAGATGTCTCAACCCCCCATTCTACTTGATCTGTCGATCGGATGGGCATTTGACAGTCGATTGCCATAACCGCACCAAGCCTCCTGCCTTTGTCCACTTCGACACTGGTTTCCCTGGATGCTCCTTCTTTGCGTTGGACAGTGGTCTCCCCTTGGTTGTGCCGGCTCCGTCCTTCTCAAATGCTGCTATTGTTACGATGAGTGTTTTATATTTAAAAACCATTGACCTTTTTTTTCAAAAGAAAATCGTTTGATAAGTCTATACATTAAGAGAGAAAAATGCAAGTTCGTTCAAACCATATCTTTCATTCAGTCACACTGCGAATTTATATTCACATGATTGAGAATTCGAGAGATAATATTAAACCCCAAAAAAACTATTCCGACGGCAGCGGAGGCGGCGTGCCGCGCCGTCGTTGTCGTCCTCCGGGACACCTTTGTTGAAGTCTTCAAGGCAGCACAAAATGTTCTTTGCTTGTAAATCAAACTGTTGGGGAACGTAGCAGAAATTCAAAATTTTCTACGCATCACCAAGATCAATCTATGGAGTAATCTAGCAACGAGGGGAAGGAGAGTGCATCTACATACCCTTGTAGATCGCTAAGCGGAAGCGTTCAAGTGAACGGGGTTGATGGAGTCGTACTCGTCGTGATCCAAATCACCGATGATCCTAGTGCCGAACGGACGGCACCTCCGTGTTCAACACACATACAGCCCGGTGACGTCTCCTACGCCTTGATCCAGCAAGGGGAGAAGGAGAGGTTGGGGAAGACTCCATCCAGCAGCAGCACGACGGCGTGGTGGTGGTGGAGGAGTGCGGGACTCCAGCAGGGCTTCGCCAAGCACTACGAGAGACGAGGAGGAAGAGGGGTAGGGCTGCGCCAACAGGGAGATTGAATCGTATGTTGGGCTGCCCAAAACCTCAAGTATATATAGGGGGAGGGGAGGGGCTGCGCCCCCACCTAGGTTTCCACCCCTAGGGGTGGCGGCCAGCCCTAGATCCCATCTAGGGGGCGGCCAAGGGGGGGAGAGAGGGGGGCGCACCACTAGGTGGGCCTTAGGCCCATCTGAGCCTAGGGTTTGCCCCCTTCCACTCTCCCTTGCGCCTTGGTGGGGGGGCGCACCAGCCCACCTGGGGCTAGTCCCCTCCCACACTTGGCCCATCCAGCCCTCCGGGGCTGGTGGCCCCACTTGGTGGACCATCGGGACCCACCCGGTGGTCCCGGTACATTACCGATAAAACCCGAAACTTTTCCGGCGACCAAAACAGGACTTTCCATATATAAATCTTTACCTCCGGACCATTCCGAAACTCCTCGTGACGTCTGGGATCTCATCCGGGACTCCGAACAACATTCGGTAAACGCATACATACCTTCCCTATAACCCTAGCATCATCGAACCTTAAGTGTGTAGACCCTACGGGTTTGGGAGTCATGCAGACATGGCCGAGACAACTCTCCGGTCAATAACCAACAGCGGGATCTGGATACCCATGTCGGTTCCCACATGCTCCACGATGATCTCATTGGATGAACCACGATGTCGAGGATTCAATCAATCCCGTATACAACTCCCTTTGTCCATCGGTACGATACTTGCCCGAGATTCGATCGTCGGTATCCCGATACCTTGTTCAATCTCGTTGCCGGCAAGTCTCTTTACTCGTTCTGTAACACATCATCCCATGATCAACTCCTTGATCACATTGTGCACATTATGATGATGTCCTACCGAGTGGGCTCAGAGATACCTCTCCGTTTACACGGAGTGACAAATCCCAGTCTCGATTCGTGCCAACCCAACAGACACTTTCGGAGATACCTGTAGTGTACCTTTATAGCCACCCAGTTACGTTGTGACGTTTGGCACACCCAAAGCACTCCTACGGTATCCGGGAGTTGCACAATCTCATGGTCTAAGGAAATGATACTTGACATTAGAAAAGCTTTAGCATACGAACTACACGATCTTTGTGCTAGGCTTAGGATTGGGTCTTGTCCATCACATCATTCTCCTAATGATGTGATCCCGTTATCAACGACATCCAATGTCCATGGTTAGGAAACCATAACCATCTATTGATCAACGAGCTAGTCAACTAGAGGCTTACTAGGGACATGGTGTTGTCTATGTATCCACACATGTATCTGAGTTTCCTATCAATACAATTCTAGCATGGATAATAAACGATTATCATGAACAAGGAAATATAATAATAACCAATTTATTATTGCCTCTAGGGCATATTTCCAACAGTCTCCCACTTGCACTAGAGTCAATAATCTAGTTCACATCGCCATGTGATTAACACTCACAGGTCACATCGCCATGTGACCAACATCCAAGAGTCTACTAGACTCAGTGATCTAGTTCACATCACTATGTGATAAACACTCAAAGAGTTCTAGGTTTGATCATGTTATGCTTGTGAGAGAGGTTGTAGTCATCAGGTCTTGCCATATTCAGATCCCTATGTATTTCGCAAAACTTTATATCGTAGATGCTGCTACCACGTTCCACTTGGAGCTATTCCAAATTATTGCTCCATTATACGTATCCGGTATCTCTACTCAGAGCTATCCGGATAGGTGTCAAGCTTGCATCGACGTAACTCTTTATGTCGAACTCTTTATCACCTCCATAACCGAGAAACATTTCCTTATTCCTCTAAGGATAATTTTGACCACTATCTGGTGATCTACTCCTAGATCACCTTTGTACCCTCTTGCCAGACATGTGGCAAGGCACACATCTGGTGTGGTACTCAGCATGGCATACCGTATAGAGCCTATGACAAAAGCATAGGGGACGACCTTCGTCCTTCCTCTTTCTTCTACCGTGGTCAATCTTCGAGTCTTACTCAACTTCACACCTTACAATTCAGGTAAGAACCCCTTCTTTGACTGATCTATTTTGAACTTCTTCAAAAACATGTCAAGGTGTGCGTTCTTTGAAAGTATCATCAGGCGTCTTGATCTATTTCTATAGATCCTCATGCCCAATATGCAAGCAGCTTTATCCAGGTCTTCCTTTGAAAATCACTCTTCAAACAACCGTTTATGCATTCCAGAAATTCTACATCATTTCGGATCAACAATATGTCATTCACATATACTTATCAGAAATGTTGTAGTGCTCCCACTCACTTTCTTGTAAATACAAGTTTCTAGCAAACATTGTATAAACCTAAAAGCTTTGATCACTCTATCAAAGCATATATTCTGACTCCGAGATGCTTGCTCTAGTCCATAGAAGGATCGCTGGAGCCAGCATACCTTTTAGCACCCTTAGGATTGACAAAACTTTGATTGTATCACATACAACACTTTATTACGAAAACTTGGTAAGAAAACTTGTTTTGACATCCATCTGTAAGATTTCATAATCGAAAAATACAGCTAGTGCTAACATGATTCCGACGGACTTAAGCATTGCTACGGGTGAGAAATTCTCATCGTAGTCAACTCCTTGAACTTCTGAAAAGCCTCTTTCCCACAAGTCGAGCTTCATAGACAGTAGCATTACCGCCCACGTCCGTCTTCTTCTTAAAGATCCATTTATCTCAGCGGCTTGCCGATCATTGGGCAAGTCCACCAAAGTCCATACTTTGTTCTGATACATGGATCCTATCTCGGATTTCATGGCTTCTAACCATTTGTCAGAATACGGGCCCACCATCACTTCTCCATAGCTCATAGGTTCATTGTTGTCTAACAACATGATATCTAGGATAGGATCACCGTACCACTCAGGAGTAGACATATCCTTGTCGACCTATGAGGTTCAATAGCAACTTGATCCGAAGCTTCATGATCACTGTCATTAACTTCCTCTTCAACAGACGTAGGTGCCACAAAAACATCTTTCTGTGTTGCATCACTCTCTGGTTGAAGTAAAGGTTCAACAACCTAATCAAGTTCTATCTTCCTCCCACTCAATTCTTTCGAGAGAAACTCCTTCTCGAGAAAGGACCCGTTCTTAGCGACAAACAATTTTCCCTCGGATCTGAGATAGAAGGTATACCCAACTGTCACCTTTGGGTATTCTATGAAGATGTGTTTGTCCGCTTTTGGGTTCGAGCTTCTCCGGCTGAAGCCTTAAGCATCGTAGCCCCAAACATTAAGAAACGACAACTTTGGTTTCTTGCCAAACCAATGTTCATATGACGCCGTCTCAATGGACTTAGATGGTGTCCTATCTAAAGTGAATGCAGCTGTCTCTAACGCATAACCTCAAAATGAAAACGGTAGATTGGTACGAGACATCATAGATCGCACCATATCTCATAGGATTCGATTACGACGTCCGGACACACCATTACCTTGTGGTGTTCCAGGTGGCTTCAACTGTGAAACAATTCCACAATGTCTTAAGTGATTGCCAAACTCATAACCCAGAAAATCCCCTTTTGATCAGATCGTAGGAACATGATCTTATTGTTATGATGATTCTTAACTTCACTCTGAAATCGCTTGAACTTTTCAAACGTTTCAGACTTGTGCTTCATTAAGTAGATATACCTATATCTACCCAAATCGTCAGTGAAGATGAGAAAATAGCGATATCCACAGCACGCTTCAATTCTCGTTGGATCACACACATCAGCATGCATGATTTCCAACAAGTCACTTGCCCGTTTCATTGTACCTGAAAACAAGGTCTTAGTCATCCTGCCCATGAGGCATGGCTCGCATGTGTCAGGTGATTCAAAATCAAGTGACTCCAAACATCCATCGACATGGGGTTTCTTCATGCATCTTACGCCAATATGACCTAAGCGGCAGTGCCACGAGAAAGTGGTACTATCATTATTAACTCTACATCTTTTGGCGTGAACATGTGTATTACCACGACCAAGATTCAATGAACCATTCACATAGGGTGCATGACCATGAAAGGTATCATTCATGTAAACAGAATAACCATTATTCTCTAACTTAAATGAATGACTGTATTGCAATGAACATGATCTAATCATATTCATGCTCAACGTAGACACCTGATAACATTTATCTAGGTTCAATACTAATCCCGAAGGCAGATGGAGCGTGCGATGGTGATCTCATCAACTTTGGAAACACTTCCAACACACATCATCACCTCGCCCTCAGCCAGTCTCCGTTTAGTCCATAGCTTTTGCTTCAAGTCACCAATAATAGTAACTGAACCGGTATCCAATACCCAGGTGCTACCAGGAGTACTAGTGAGGTACACATTAATAACACATATATACTTTGTTGAAGTTGCCAGTCTTCTTATCTACCAAGCATTTGGGGTAATTCCGCTACCAGTGACCGTTCCCCTTACAATAGAAGCACTTAGTCTCGGGTTTGGGTTCAACCTTGGGTTCCTTCACTGGAGCGGCAACTGGTTTGCCATCCATGAAGTTTCCCTTCTAGCCCTTGCCCTTCTTGAAACCAGTGGTCTTGTTAAACCATCAACACTTGATGCTCCTTCTTGATTTCTACCTTTTGCGGTCTTAAGCACCGCGAACAGCTCCGGGATGAACTCCATCCCTTGCATGTCATAGTTCATCACGAAGATCTAGTAGCTTAGTGATAGTGGCTAGAGAACTCTATCAATCACTATCTTATCTGGAAGTTTAACTCCCACTTGATTTAAGTGATTGTAGCACCCAGACATTCTGGGCACATGCTCACTAGCTGAGCCATTCTCCTCCATCTTGTTGGCAAAAGAACTTGTCAGAGGTCTCACACCTCTCAACACGGGCATGAGCCTGAAATCCCAATTTCAGCTCTTGGAACATCTCATATGTTCTATGGCGTTCAAAACGTCATTGGAATCCCGATTCTAAGCCGTAAAGTATGGTGCACTAAACTATCAAGTAGTCATCAGGATGTGTCTGTCAGGTGTTCACAACATCCACATACGACGTTGTAGGGGTTTGTACATCGAGCGGTGCATCAAAGACGTAAGCCTTCTGTGTAGTAGTGAGGACACTCCTCGGACTACGGACTTAGTCCGCATCATTGCTTACAATATCTTTCAACTTAATCTTTCTCTAGGAAGTATTGAAACAGGGAGCTACAACGTGAGCTCTTTATCTACAACATATTTGCAAAGACAATTTAGACTATGTTCATGATAATTGAGTTCATCTAATCAAATTATTTAATGAACTCCCACTCAGATAGACATCCCTCTCATCATCTAAGTGAAACATGATCCGAGTCAACTAGGCCGTGTCCGATCGTCACGTGAGACGGACTAGTCAACATCGGTGAACATCTTCATGTTGATCGTATCTTCTATACGACTCATGCTCGACCTTTCGGTCTTCCGTGTTCCGAGGCCATGTTTGTACATGCTAGGCTCGTCAAGTCAACCTAAGTGTTTCGCATGTGTCCCGAGGCCATGTCTGTACATGCTAGGCTCGTCAACACCCGTTGTATTCGAACGTTAGAATCTATCACACCCGATCATCACGTGGTGCTTCGAAACAACGAACCTTCGCAATGGTGCACAGTTAGGGGGAACACTTTCTTGAAATTATTACGAGGGATCATCTTATTTAAGCTACCGTCGTTCTAAGCAAATAAGATGTAAAACATGATAAACATCACATGCAATCAAATAGTGACATGATATGGCCAATATCATTTTGCTCCTTTTGATCTCCATCTTCGGGGCTCCATGATCATCGTTGTCACCGGCATGACACCATGATCTCCATCATCATGATCTCCATCATCGTGTCTTCTTGAAGTTGTCACATCATCTATTACTTCTACTACTATGGCTAACGCTTTAGCAATAAAGTAAAGTAATTACATGACGTTTATGTTGACACGCAGGTCATAAATAAATAAAGACAACTCCTATGGCTCCTGCCGGTTGTCATACTCATCGACATGCAAGTCGTGATTCCTATTACAAGAACATGATCAATCTCATACATCACATATATCATTCATCACATCCTTTTGGCCATATCACATCACAAGGCATATGCTGCAAAAACAAGTTAGACGTCCTCTAATTGTTGTTGCAAGTTTTTTACGTGGCTGCTATAGGTTTCTAGCAAGAACATTTCTTACCTACGCGAAAACCACAACGTGATATGCCAATTTCTATTTACCCTTCATAAGGACCCTTTTCATCGAATCCGATCCGACTAAAGTGGGAGAGACAGACACCCGCTAGCCACCTTATGCAACTAGTGCATGTCAGTCGGTGGAACCAGTCTCACGTAAGAGTACGTGTAAGGTCGGTCCAGGCCGTTTCATCCCACGATGCCGCCGAATCAAGATAAGACTAGTAATGGCAAGTAAATTGACAAAATCGACGCCCACAATAACTTGTGTTCTACTCGTGCATAGAAACTACGCATAAACCTGGCTCTGATGCCACTGTTGGGGAATGTAGCAGAAATTCAAAATTTTCTACGCATCACCAAGATCAATCTATGGAGTAATCTAGCAACGAGGGGAAGGAGAGTGCATCTACATACCCTTGTAGATCGCTAAGCGGAAGCGTTCAAGTGAACGGGGTTGATGGAGTCGTACTCGTCGTGATCCAAATCACCGATGATCCTAGTGCCAAACGGACGGCACCTCCGTGTTCAACACACATACAGCCCGGTGACGTCTCCTACGCCTTGATCCAGCAAGGGGAGAAGGAGAGGTTGGGGAAGACTCCATCCAGCAGCAGCACGATGGCGTGGTGGTGGTGGAGGAGCGCGGGACTCCAGCAGGGCTTCGCCAAGCACTACGAGAGACGAGGAGGAAGAGGGGTAGGGCTGCGCCAACAGGGAGATTGAATCGTATGTTGGGCTGCCCAAAACCTCAAGTATATATACGGGGAGGGGAGGGTCTGCACCCCCACCTAGGTTTCCACCCCTAGGGGTGGCGGCCAGCCCTAGATCCCATCTAGGGGGCGTCCAAGGGGGGGAGAGAGGGGGGCGCACCACTAGGTGGGCCTTAGGCCCATCTGAGCCTAGGGTTTGCCCCCTTCCACTCTCCCTTGCGCCTTGGTGGGGGGGCGCACCAGCCCACCTGGGGCTGGTCCCCTCCCACACTTGGCCCATGCAGCCCTCCGGGGCTGGTGCCCCCACTTGGTGGACCACCGGGACCCTCCCGGTGGTCCCGGTACATTACCGATAAAATCCGAAACTTTTTCGGCGACCAAAACAGGACTTCCCATATATAAATCTTTACCTCCGGACCATTCCGGAACTCCTCGTGACGTCCGGGATCTCATCCGGGACTCTGAAAAACATTCAGTAACCGCATACATACCTTCCCTATAACCCTAGCATCATCGAACCTTAAGTGTGTAGACCCTACGGGTTCGGGAGTCATGCAGACATGGCCGAGACAACTCTCCGGTCAATAACCAACAACGGGATCTGGATACCCATGTCGGTTCCCACATGCTCCATGATGATCTCATCGGATGAACCACGATGTTGAGGATTCAATCAATCCCGTATACAATTCCCTTTGTCCATCGGTATGATACTTGCCCGAGATTCGATCGTCGGTATCCCGATACCTTGTTCAATCTCGTTGCTGGCAAGTCTCTTTACTCATTCCGTAACACATCATCCCGTGATCAACTCCTTCATCACATTGTGCACATTATGATGATGTCCTACCGAGTGGGCCCAGAGATACCTCTCCGTTTACACGAAGTGACAAATCCCAGTCTCGATTCGTGCCAACCCAACAGACACTTTCGGAGATACCTGTAGTGTACCTTTATAGCCACCCAGTTACGTTGTGACATTTGGCACACCCAAAGCACTCCTACGGTATCCGGGAGTTGCACAATCTCATGGTCTAAGGAAATGATACTTGACATTAGAAAAGCTTTAGCATACGAACTACACGATCTTTGTGCTAGGCTTAGGATTGGGTCTTGTCCATCACATCATTCTCCTAATGATGTGATCCCGTTATGAACGACATCCAATGTCCATGGTCAGGAAATCGTAACCATCTATTGATCAACGAGCTATTCAACTAGAGGCTTACTAGGGACATGGTGTTGTCTATGTATCCACACATGTATCTGAGTTTCCTATCAATACAATTCTAGCATGGATAATAAACGATTATCATGAACAAGTAAATATAATAATAAAAAATTTATTATTGCCTCTAGGGCATATTTCCAACACAAACACCATGTCATCGCGCGATCGACGGGCGGGGCGCGGCAGGACGGCAACCGGCGCTGCTGAGAGGTAGCGGTCGACGACAGCGTCCCATGCCGCTGAGGGGGGCGCGCGCATGGGCATGAGCACGGGCACGGGCGCGGCGGTTGCAGCCAAACGCATGGGGACCGGCGCTGCGGTGGGTGGAGGGGCGCGCACAGGCAGGGGCACGAGCGCGGCAGGTGTAGCCAAACGCACGGGGGCCGGCGCCACGGTGGGTGCAAGGGCGCGCACGGGCACGGGCGCTGGCACTGGCATGTACACGAGCTCGCGCGGGTCCGCGGTGACCTCGCTGATGCCCGCGGCTTCCAGCTCTGCGATAGTGCTCGGCGACCAGCCCGTCAATGCTACGGGGATGGTCGCTGGCACGGGCGTGTGATACGTCTCCAACGTATCTATAATTTTTGATTGCTCCATGCTATATTATTATCTGTTTTTGATGTTAATGGGCTTTATTTTACACTTTTATATCATTTTTGGGACTAACCTTTTAACTGGAGGCCCAGCCCAAATTGCTATTTTTTTTGCCTATTTTGGTGATTCGTAGAAAAGGAATATCAAACGAAGTCCAAACGGAATGAAACCTTCGGGAACGTGATTTTCTCAACAAACATGATCCAGGAGACTTGGAGTGGGCATCAAGAAACAATCAAGGAGGCCACGAGGCAGGAGGGCGCGCCTACCCCCTGGGTGTGCCCTCCACCCTCGTGGGCCCCTCGTTGCTCCACCGACCAACTTCTTCCTCCTATATAAGTCCACGTACCCCGCAAACATCCAGGAGCACCACGAAAACCTAATTCCACCGCCGCAACCTTCTGTACCCGAGAGATCCCATCTTGGGGCCTTTTCCGGAGCTCCGTCGGAGGGGGCATTGATCACGGAGGGCCTCTACATCAACTCCATGGCCTCTCCAGTGATGTGTGAGTAGTTTAATTCAGACCTTCGGGTCCATAGTTATTATCTAGATGGCTTCTTCTCTCTCTTTAGATCTCAATACAAAGTTCTCCTCGATCTTCTTGGAGATCTATTTGATGTAATCTTATTTTGCGGTGTGTTTGTCGAGATCTGATGAATTGTGGGTTTATGATCCAGATTATCTATGAACAATATTTGATTCTTCTCTGAATTCTTTTATGTATGATTGGTTTATATTTGCAAGTCTCTTCGAATTATCAGTTTGGTTTGGCCTACTAGATTGATCTTTCTTGCAATGGGAGAAGTGCTTCACTTTGGGTTCAATCTTGCGGTGCTCGATCCCAGTGACAGAAAGGGAAACGTCACGTATTGTATTGTTGCCATCGAGGATAAAAAGATGGGGTTTATATCATATTGCATGAGTTTATCCCTACATCATGTCATCTTGCTTAAGGCGTTACTCTGTTCTTATGAACTTAATACTCTAGATGCATGCTGGATAGCGGGCGATGTGTGGAGTAATAGTAGTAGATGCAAAATCGTTTCGGTCTACTTGTCACGGACGTGATGCCTATATACATGATCATACCTAGATATTCTCATAACTATGCTCAATTCTATCAATTGCTTGACAGTAATTCGTTTACCCACCGTAATACTTATGCTCTTGAGAGAAGCCACTAGTGAAATCTATGGCCCCCGTGTCTATCTTCCATCATATTAATCTTCCAACACTTATCTATTTCTATTGCCATTTATTTTACTTTGCATCTTTATTTCTCTTTATCATAAAAATACCAAAAATATTATCTTATCATATTTATTAGAGCTCACTCTCGTTAGTGACCATGAAGGGATTGACAACCCCTTTACCGCTTTGGTTGCGAGGTTCTTATTTGTTTGTGTAGGTGCGTGGGACTCGAGCGTGATCTCCTACTGGATTGATACCTTGGTTCTCAAAAACTGAGGGAAATACTTACGCTAATTTACCACATCACCCTTTCCTCTTCAAGGGAAAACCAACGTAGTGCTCAAGAGGTAGCAAGAAGGATTTCTGGCTCCGTTGCCGGGGAGATTCGCACCAAGTCAAGTTTAGATTTGACTCCCGACAACGAGCCATTTCTGGCGCCGTTGCCGGGGAGTCTACGCACAAGTCAAGACATACCAAGTACCCATCAAAAACTCTTATCCCTCACATTATATTATTTGCCATTTCCTCTCATTTTCCACTCCCCCACTTCAGCCTTGACGTTTTATTCGCCCTCGCTTTTTCTGTTCGCCTCTTTTTCGCTTGCTTCTTGTTTGCTCGTGTGTTGGATTGCTTGCTTGTCACGATGGCTCAAGACAATACTAAATTGTGTGACTTTGCCAATACCAACAACAATGATTTTCTTAGCACTCCGATTGCTCCTCTTACCGGTGCTGAATCTTGTGAAATTAATGCTGCTTTGTTGAATCTTGTCATGAAAGATCAATTCACCGGCCTTCCTAGAGAAGATGACGCTACCCATCTAAATAGCTTTGTTGATTTGTGTGATATGCAAAAGAAGAAAGATGTGGACAATGATATTGTTAAATTGAAGCTATTTGCTTTTTCCCTTAGAGATCGTGCTAAAGCTTGGTTTTTGTCTTTGCCTAGAAATAGTATTGATTCATGGAATAAGTGCAAAGATGCTTTTATCTCTAAGTATTTTCCTCCCGCTAAGATCATCTCTCTTAGAAACGATATTATGAATTTTAAGCAACTTGATCATGAACATGTTGCACAATCTTGGGAGAGGATGAAATTAATGATAGGTAATTGCCCTACACATGGTTTGAATCTTTGGATGATTATACAAAATTTTTATGCCGGATTGAATTTTGCTTCTAGAAATTTTTTAGATTCGGCCGCGGGAGGCACTTTTATGGAAATCACTTTAGGAGAAGCTACTAAACTCCTAGATAATATTATGGTTAATTATTCTCAATGGCACACCGGAAGATCTACTAATAAAAAAGTGCATGCGATAGAAGAAATTAATGTTTTGAGTGGAAAGATGGATGAACTGATGAAATTTTTTGCTAATAAGAGTGTTTCCTCTGATCCTAATGATGTGCCTTTGTCTACCTTGATTGAGAATAATAATGAATATATGGATGTGAATTTTGTTGGTAGGAACAATTTTGGTAATAAAGCGTATAGAGGTAATTTTAATTCTAGGCCGTTTCCTAGTAATTCCTCTAATAATTATGGTAATTCCTACAACAATTCTTATGGAAATTTTAATAAGATGCCCTATGAATTTGAGACTAGTGTTAAGGAGTTTATGAATTGGCAAAATAATTTCAATGCTTTGCTTGAAGAAAAATTGCTTAAGGTTGATGAATTAGCTAGGAACATTGATAGAATTTCTCTTGATGTTGATTCTTTGAAACTTAGATCTATTCCACCTAAGCATGATATCAACGAGTCACTCAAAGCCATGATAATTTCATTGATGAGTGCAAAGAAAGAACCGCTAGGATGCGTGCTAAGAAAGATTGCTTTGTGAAAGTGTGTTCTTCTAGTTTTTATGAAAATAAAGATGAATATCTAAAAGTTATTGATGTGTCTCATATTAAATCTTTGTTTTGCAATATGAATCTTGATAATGATGGGACTGAAGATGAGCCACCTTTACCTAGAAGGCGTTCCAAAAATTCAGAGTTTTTAGATCTTGATGCAAAAATTGGTAAAACTATGATTGAAGAGGTCAAAACTTTAGATATCAATGAACCCACTATTTTGGATTTCAAGGAATTTAATTATGATAATTGCTCTTTGATAGATTGTATTTCCTTGCTGCAATCCGTGCTAAATTCTCCTCATGCTTATAGTCAAAATAAAGCTTTTACTAAACATATCGTTGATGCTTTGATGCAATCTTATGAAGAAAAACTTGAGTTGGAAGTTTCTATCCCTATAAAACTTTATGATGATCGTGAAAATACTATTAAAATTAAAATTAAAGATCATGAATGCTATGCTTTGTGTGATTTGGGTGCTAGTGTTTCCACGATTCCGAAAACTTTATGTGATTTGCAAGGATTCCGTGAATTTGATGATTGTTCTTTAAACTTGCACCTTGCGGATTCCACTATTAAGAAACCTATGGGAATAATTAATGATGTTCTTATTGTTGCAAATAGGAACTATGTGCCCGTAGATTTCATTGTTATTGACATAGATTGCAATCCTTCATGTCCTATTATTCTTGGTAGACCTTTCCTTAGAACGATTGGTGCAATTATTGATATGAAGGAAGGGAATATTTGATTCCAATTTCTGTTAAGGAAAGGCATGGAACACTTCCCTAGAAAGAAAATTAAATTACCATATGAATCTATTATTAGAGCCACTTATGGATTGCCTACCAAAGATGGCAATACCTAGCTCTATCCTTGCTTTTATGCCTAGCTAGGGGCATTAAACGATAGCGCTTGTTGGGAGGCAACCCAATTTTATTTTTATTCCTTGCTTTTTTTCTCCTATTTAGTAATAAATAATTTATCTAGCCTCTGTTTTGGTTGTGTTTTTTGTGTTTAATTAGTGTTTGTGCCAAGTAGAACCGTTGGGAAGACTTGGGGAAAGTCTTTTTGGTCTTGCTGTAAAAAACAGAAACTTTAGCACTCACGAGAATTGCTACCATTTTTATTTGGAAAATGCTATTTAGTTAATTATTTTTGAAGATTATTAATAGATAAATTACTCACGTCTAGAAATTTATTTTAGAACTTTTGGGGTTCCAGAAGTTTGCGTTAGCTACAGATTACTACAGACTGTTCTGTTTTTCACAGATTCTGTTTTTCGTGTGTTGCTTGCTTATTTTGATGAATCTATGGCTAGTAAAAGAGTTTATAAACCATAGAGAAGTTGGAATACAGTAGGTTTAACACCAATATAAATCAAGAATGAGTTAATTACAGTACCTTGAAGTGGTGTTTTGTTTTCTTTCGCCAACGGAGCTCATGAGATTTTCTATTTAAGTTTTGTGCTGTGAAGTTTTCAAGTTTTGGGTAAAGATTTGATGGATTATGGAACAAGGAGTGGCAAGAGCCTAAGCCTGGGGATGCACATGGCAACCCAAGGTAAAATTCAAGGACACCAAAAATCCTAAGCTTGGGGATGCCTGGGCATCTCCTCTTTCGTCTTCGTCTATCGGTAAGTTTACTTGGAGCTATATTTTTATTCACCACATGGTATGTGTTTTGCTTGGAGCGTCTTGTATGATTTGAGTCTTTGATTTTTAGTTTACCACAATCATACTTGCTGTACACACCTTTTGAGAGAGACTCACATGATTTGAAATTTATTAGAATACCATATGTGCTTCACTTATATCTTTTGAGCCATATAGTTTTTGCTCTAGTGCTTCACTTATACCTTTTAGAGCACGGCGGTGGTTTTATTTTATAGAAATAATTGATCTCTCATGCTTCACTTATATTATTTTGAGAGTCCTTTAGAACAACATGGAAATTTGCTTTTAGGAATAATATAAAAACTTTCATAGAAGTGCATTGAATACTATGAGAAGTTTGATACTTGATAATTGTTTTGAGATATGGAGATGGTGATATTAGAGTCATGCTAGTTGAGTAGTTGTGAATTTTAGGAATACTTGTGTTGAAGTTTTTTATTCCCGTAGCATGCACGTATGGTGAACCGTTATGTGACGAAGTCGGAGCATGATTTATTTATTGATTGTCTTCCTTATGAGTGGCGGTCGGGGACGAGCGGTGGTCTTTTCCTACCAATCTATCCCCCTAGGAGCATGCGTGTAATACTTTGTTTCGATAACTAATAGATTTTTGCAATAAGTATGTGAGTTCTTTATGACTAATGTTGAGTCCATGTATTATACGCACTCTCCTCCTTCCACCATTGCTAGCCTCTCTAATACCATGCACTTTTCGCCGGTATCATACACCCACCATATAACTTCCTCAAAACAGCCACCATACCTACCTACCATGGCATTTCCATAGCCATTCCGAGATATATTGCCATGCAACTTTTCACCATCCTGTTATTATGACACACTTCATCATTGTCATTATTGCTTGCATGATCATGTAGTTGACATCGTATTTGTGGCAAAGCCACCGCTCATAATTCTTCATACATGTCACTCATGCATAATTGCACATCCCGGTACACCGCCGGAGGCATTCACATAGAGTCATATTTTTGTTCTAAGTATCGAGTTGTAATTCTTGAGTTGTAAGTAAATAAAGTGTGATGATCATCATTATTAGAGCATTGTCCCAAGTGAGGAAAGCATGATGGAGACTATGATTCCCCCACAAGTCGGGATGAGACTCCGGACGAAAAAATAGGAAAGGCGTAAAAAAAGGAGAAGGCCCAAAAAAATGAGAGAAAAAGAGAGAAGGGACAATGCTACTATCCTTTTTCCACACTTGTGCTTCAAAGTAGCAGCATGATCCTCATGATAGAGAGTCTCCTATGTCATCACTTTTATGTACTAGTGGGAATTTTACATTATAGAACTTGGCTTGTATATTCCAATGATGGGCTTCCTCAAAATTGCACTAGGCCTTCTTGAGCAAGCAAGTTGGATGCACACCCACTTAGTTCTTTTGTTGAGATTTCATACACTTATAGCTCTAGTGCATCCATTGCATGGCAATCCCTACTCACTCACATTGATATCTATTTATGGGCATCTCCATAGCCCGTTGATACGCCTAGTTGGTGTGAGACTATCTTCTCCTTCTTTGTCTTCTCCACAACCACCATTCTATTCCACCATAGTGCTATATCCATGGCTCACGCTCATATATTGCGTGAAGATTGAAAAAGTTTGAGAACATCAAAAGTATGAAACAATTGCTTGGCTTGTCATCGGGGTTGTGCATGATTTAAATATTTTTTGTGGTGAAGATAGAGCATAGCTAGACTGTATGATTTTGCAAGGATAACTTTCTTTGGCCATGTTATTTTGAGAAGACATGATTGCTTAGTTAGTATATTTGAAGTATTATTATTTTTATGTCAATATTAAACTTTTATATTGAATCTTTCGGATCTGAACATGCATGCCACAATAAAGAAAAATTACATTGAGAAATATGTTAGAAAGCATTCCACATCAAAAATTCTTTTTTTATCATTTACCTACTCGAGGACGAGTAGGAATTAAGCTTGGGGATGCTTGATACGTCTCCAACGTATCTATAATTTTTGATTTCTCCATGCTATTATATTATCTGTTTTGGATGTTAATGGGCTTTATTTTACACTTTTATATCATTTTTGGGACTAACCTATTAACCAGAGGCCCAGCCCAAATTGCTGTTTTTTGCCTATTTCAGTGTTTCGTAGAAAAGGAATATCAAACGAAGTCTAAACGGAATGAAACCTTAGGGAACGTGATTTTATCAACAAACGTGATCCAGGAGACTTGGAGTGGGCGTCAAGAAACAATTGAGGAGGCCACGAGGCAGGGGGCACGCCTACCCCCTGGGCACGCCCTCCACCCTCGTGGGCCCCTCGTTGCTCCACTGACCTACTTCTTCCTCCTATATAAGTCCATGTACCCCGCAAGCATCCAGGAGCACCACGAAAACCTAATTCCACCACCGCAACCTTCTGTACCCAAGAGATCCCATCTTGGGGCCTTTTCCGGAGCTCCGCTGGAGGGGGCATTGATCACGGAGGGCCTCTACATCAACTCCATGGCCTCTCTGGTGATGTGTGAGTAGTTTAATTCAGACCTTCGGGTCCATAGTTATTAGCTAGATGGCTTCTTCTCTCTCTTTAGATCTCAATACAAAGTTCTCCTCGATCTTCTTGGAGATCTATTCGATGTAATCTTCTTTGCGGTGTGTTTGTCGAGATCCGATGAATTGCGGGTTTATGATCCAGATTATCTATGAACAATATTTGATTCTTCTCTGAATTCTTTTATGTATGATTGGTTTATCTTTGCAAGTCTCTTCGAATTATCAGTTTGGTTTGGACTACTAGATTGATCTTTCTTGCAATGGGAGAAGTGCTTAGCTTTGGGTTCAATCTTGCGGTGCTCGATCCTAGTGACAAAAAGGGAAACAATATGTATTGTATTGTTTCCATCGAGGATAAAAAGATGGGGTTTATATCACATTGCATGAGTTTATCCCTCTACATCATGTCATCTTGCTTAAGGCGTTACTCTGTTTTTATGAACTTAATACTCTAGATGCATGCTGGATAGCGGGCGATGTGTGGAGTAATAGTAGTAGATGCAGAATCGTTTCGGTCTACTTGTCACAGACGTGATGCCTATATACATGATCATACCTAGATATTCTCATAACTATGCTCAATTCTATCGATTGCTCGACAGTAATTCGTTTACCCACCATAATACTTATGCTCTTGAGAGAAGCCACTAGTGAAATCTATGGCCCCCGGGTCTATCTTCCATCATATTAATCTTCCAACACTCAGCTATTTCTATTGTCGTTTATTTTACTTTGCATCTTTATTTCTCTTTATCATAAAAATACCAAAAAAATTATCTTATCATATCTATTAGATCTCACTCTCGTAAGTGACCGTGAAGGGATTGACAACCCCTTTATCGCGTTAGTTGCGAGGTTCTTATTTGTTTGTGTAGGTGCGTGGGACTCGAGCGTGATCTCCTACTAGATTGATACCTTAGTTCTCAAAAACTAAGGGAAATACTTACGCTACTTTACCGCATCACCCTTTCCTCTTCAAGGGAAAACCAACACAGTGCTCAAGAGGTAGAAGTGTGGGGATGGGAGCTGGGACGGGAGTGGGGGCAGCAACCGCCGCGGCCAGCTCGTTCTGGGCCATGTCCATGAGGCCCCATTCCTCCTTATTTTCTATCTCCTCCGGCTCGGATCGACTTCACCAAACTTGAAGACTAGTGGCAGATGATCATTCTGCGCCATGGCGTTGGTGGAGGTCTACGGGAGGGAGGCGAATAGTAAGGCCGCCCGTATTACACACTGGCTCGGGCGCCATTAATGGCAAGGAAGGTGGGTGGCCATGGAAGTCAAAGGGCTCGCTTTCTAGTGAGCCTGCGCAGCGTACAACTCACACGCTTTCCGGTGAGCCTACGCATTGGAGGACAACTTGCACGCCTCTCGGTCAACCTGCGCATCGGACTGAGGCTCGCACGCCTCCCGGTCAGTCAAGGTCAAGCATCTGTCCGCACGACACCTCCTACAGCCATTAAAACCAGGACACATGGCGTCACGTGAATGGTTAATAGAACGCACACACTTTGAATTATACAAACGTTTAAGATATTAAAATGGCATCTATTTTTTTTAAAATGCCTTTGTTGGCTGTCAATATTTGAGTGCGCCTTCTCTCAAACTGGACATGAAAAATTCCACAGCATGTCGGGTACCATTCCATGATAGCATGCCAAGTTTCATGAATTTCAGATGAGTTTTGGATTTACTAGAATTTAAAAACCAGGCATCTCAATGTTTTGCCGGCAATCAACGGTGCCCTGGTGTTTGAAATTCATTCCCATTTTTTGCATGGGACCTAAGCATGCACCCAAGGACACTGATTTGATTTTTCAACCAATTTATAAGCAGTGGAGCATGTGCATGTAGTTCAAATTTGAATTATGCACATAAATGCATTGAAAACTCAGTTAATGCATAAAAATGTCCAAACGAACCCCGAAAAATCCCAAAATTCGACACAACACTCTGTTTTCTATGTTGATACGAGAAAAAATTTGAAAGCAATAAGAGGCAATGGATATCCTTTCATCCCCAAAGGTGGGATGTTCCCTATCGAAACCATCATGCTTGTTGTGAGAAGATCTGGTTTGTGAGAAGCATATACCCGAACCTACCCCAAATGGGACAAATTTTTTACCACGGCATGTTGATGCCGCTCGATGATAGCATGCCAAGTTTCATGAATTTCAGACGAGTTTTGGGTTTACTAGAATTTGAAAACCAGACATCTCAACATTTTGCCGGCAATCAACAATGCCCTGGTGTTTGAATTTCATTCCCATCTCTTGCATGGGACCTAGAAATTCACCCAAGGACACTGATTAGATTTTTCAACCAACTTTAGTGCATTGGAGCATGTGCTTGTAGTTCAAATTGAATTATGCACATAAATGCATTGAAAACCCAGTTAATGCATAAAAAAGTCCAAACGAACCCCAAAAAATCACAAAAATTGACACAACACTCCTGTTGTTCTATGTTGACACTAGAAAATTTTTGAAAGCAATAAGAGGCAATGGATATCGTTTCATCCCCAAAGGTGGGACGTTCCCTATCGAAACCATCATGCTTGTTGTGCGAAGCTCTGGTTTGTGAGAAGCTTATACCCGAACCAACCCCAAATGGGACAATTTTTTTACCACGGCATGTGGATGCCGCTCCATGATAGCATGCCAAGTTTCATGAATTTCAGGTGAGTTTTGGATTTACTAGAATTTAAAAACTATGCATCTGAACATTTTGCCGGCAATCAACAGTGCCCTGGTGTTTGAAATTCTTTCCGGTCTCTTGCATGGGGCCTAAGGATGCACCCAAGGACACACATGTGATTTTCAACCAACTTTGGTGCATTGGAGCATGTGCTTGTAGTTCAAATTTTAATTATGCACATAAAAATGCCTAGAAAACCCAGTTAATGTATAAAAAAGGCCAAACGAACCCCGAAAAATTCATTCCCATTTCTTGCATGGGACCTAAGCATGCACCCATGGACACATATTTGATTTTTCAACCAATTTATATGCACTGGAGCATGTGCATGTACGTACTTCAAATTTGAATTATGCACATAAATGCATTGAAAACTCAGTTAATGCATAAAAATGTCCAAACAAACCCCAAAAATTCCCAAAATTGACGCAACACTCCTGTTGCTCTATGTTGACACGAGAAATTTTTTGAAAGCAATAAGAGGCAATGAATATCGTTTCATCCCCAAAGGTGGGACGTATGTTCCCTATCGAAACCATCAGGCTTGTTGTGAGAAGCTCTGGTTTGTGAGAAGCATATACCCAAACCTGCCCCAAATGGGACAATTTTTTTACCATGGCATGTTGATGCCGCTCCATGATAGCATGCCAAGTTTCTTGAATTTCAGACGAGTCTTGGATTTACTAGAATTTAAAGACCAGGCATCTCAATGTTTTGCTGGCAATCAACGGTGCCCTGGTGTTTGAAATTCATTCCCATTCCTTGCATGGGACCTAAGCATGCATCCAAGGACACAAATTTGATTTTTCAACCAATTTATATGCACTAGAGCATGTGCATGTAGTTCAAACTTGAATTATGCACATAAATGCATTGAAAACTCAGTTAATGCATAAAAATGTCCAAACGAACCCCGAAAAATCACAAAAATTGACACAACACTCATGTTGTTCTATGTTGACACGAGAAAAAAATTGAAAGCAATAAGAGGCAATGGATATCGTTTCGTCCCCAAAGGTGGGACGTTCCCTATCGAAACCATCATGCTTGTTATGAGAAGCTTATACCCGAACCTGCCCCAAATGGGACAAATTTTTTACCACGACATGTTGATGCCGCTCCATGATAGCGTGCCAAGTTTCATGAATTTCATACGAGTTTTGGATTTACTAGAATTTAAAAACCAGGCATCTCAACGTTTTGCCGGCAATCAACAGTGCTCTGGTGTTTGAATTTCATTCCCATCTCTTGCATGGGACCTAGAAATTCATCCAAGGACACACATGTGATTTTTCAACCAACTTTAGTGCATTGGAGCATGTTCTTGTAGTTCAAATTTGAATTATGCACATAAAATGCCTAGAAAACCTAGTTAATGTATTAAAAAGGCCAAACGAACCCCGAAAAATTCCAAGATTAAACACAACACTCCTGTTGTTCTATGTTGACACTAGAACAATTTTGAAAGCAATAAGAAGCAACAGATATCGTCCCGTCCCCAAAGTTGGTACGTTCCCTATTGAAACCATCATGCTTGTTGTGAGAAGCTCTGGTTTGTGAGAAGCTTATACCCAAACCTGCCCCAAATGGGACAAAATTTTCACCATGACATGTTGATGCCGCTCCATGATAGCATGCCAAGTTTCCTGAATTTCAGATGAGTTTTGGACTTACTAGAATTTAAAAACCAGGTATCTCAATGTTGTGTCGGAAATGAACAGTGCCCTGGTGTTTGAAATTCATTCCCATCTCTTGCATGGGACCTAGAAATTCACCCAAGGACACACATGTGATTTTCCAACCATCTTTGGTGCATTCGAGCATGTACTTGTAGTTTAAATTTTAATTATGCACATAAAATGCCTAGAAAACCCAGTTAATGTATAAAAAAGGCCCAACGAACCCCGAAAAAGTAATTCCCATTTGTTGCATGGAACCTAAGCATGCACTGAAGGACACATATTTGATTTTTCAACCAATTTGTATGCACCAGAGCATGTGCATGTAGTTTAATTTTGAATTGTGCACCTGAAATGGCTAGAAAATCACTTTAATGTATAAAATGTCGAAACAAACCCTGAATAATTCCAATTCTTTTACGACACACATATAGTTGCATGTTCACTGTGGATAAAATGTCTAGCAATTGAAACAACGTCCATTGCCACTGTGACCCCATTTTGTAATTGAAATCAAGTAGATCCCACACAGTTTATTATCACCAACCGTGTGAGATGTAGTACAAAATATCTTGGAGCACCGTCGGTGTATAGTACGCTTATGGCTTACGTGAGAAGGTGCGTCGGCTACAGTCCACACCGGCGTGTCAAGCACAGTAGCTTGCTCCCCAAAAACTCCCGCCTCTGCATCCCTCGCAATCTTGAAAATATCTACCGCCTGGAAGGTTTTAATGTTTGATAGCACATGATTAGTATGTCAGACTGTGTGCGATGTCTGTTACTCCCGCTCTGCTTCAGTCCCTTGATTCAAATTTTCAGTAGCCCCGACATTTTACTCCCGCCTCTGCATCCCTCGCAATCTCAAAAATATCTGCTCGCCCTTGATCCAAATTTTTAGTAGCCCCGCCTTGTTACTCCCTCCTAGTAAATTTTTCAGTTACCGTAGTATTTCCTCAAACACAACCTTGCCCCCCTCCACACACACCCCAAAACCTCCGCTCACACAGACACACACAACCCTCAAAACCATTGGTAGGTCGCCGCCATCGCCGGCACCTCCATCGTCAACCTCTGCCTATGTGCTGGGGAGCTCGAGGAGCCAATGGCCAAAAAGAGGTTTATCACGGCCTTTTCGCCCGACGCCGGCGAGGTGGCCGCCGAGGTGTCCCTGTCGTCCTCTGCGGGCCCGATCCGCCGTCGCCGGTCCCCCGACCCGCCCGCCGCCGCGCCCCTACATCGGTTCGAGGACTTCCCTGTCCTTCCCCAGACCCGGCAACCGACGAAGTCCTACCTCGGGGTCCGACAGAGGTGGTGGGGGGACGTGGGTCCCTGAGATTATAGATCGAGAGACCCACACCCACCGGTGGCTCGGTAGCTTCCACACGGCCGAGCTCGCGGCCATGGAGTACGACCGCTGGCAGGTGCGCTACCATGGCGCGTCGGCTAGGCTCAATTTACCCTTCTGCACACGTCCAGTCGACCTCGTTCCACCGGAGCCAGAGTTGGTGAGCTCGGCTATCGCGCGGGAGGACCGCGAGGCATGGGAGCACCTCGAGGCCGAGGCCGCCGTTGAGGCCTACATGCAAGAGCTCATCCAGCAGCACCCGGAGCTCGTGGAGGCGGAGCGGGCGATCTTTGCCGGCATGGAGGGCGGCGAGGTCATTGCACTCTCCTCTGATGAAGAGGTCGAAGGCGGCGAGGACGGCGGCGCGGAGGGCGGCGAGGTTATCGTGCTCTCCTTTGATGATGAGGTCGAAGGCGGCGGCGCAGAGGGCATCGAGGTGGGCCCCAAGGACGAGGAGATCGACGTCGACGAGTGGAGGTGTGCCTTCCCCAACGACGGTACTGGCCCGGACCCGGCTCGCGGCACACTGTACATGACAAGGAAGGATTGGTGATAACCCACAAGTATAGGGGATCACAACAGTTTTCGAGGGTAGAGTATTCAACCTAAATTTATTGATTCGTCACAAGGGGATCCAAAGAATATTCTCAAGTATTAACAGTTGAGTTGTCAATTCAACCGCACCTGAAAGAATTAATATCTACAACAAAGTATTTAGTAGCAAAGTAATATGGAAGTAACGGTAATGGTATCAAAAGTAACGGTATTGGTTTTGTAGTGATTGTAACAGTAGCAACAGAAAAGTAACTAAGAAGAGATCAATATGTGAAAAGCTCGTAGGCAATGGATCAGTGATGGATAATTATGTTGGATGCGATTCCTCATGCAACAGTTATAATATAGGATGACACAGAACTAGCTCCAATTCATCAATGTAATGTAGGCATGTATTCTGAATATAGTCATACGTGCTTATGGAAAAGAACTTTCATGCCATCTTTTGTCCTACCCTCCCGTGGCAGTGGGGTCCTATTGGAAACTAAGGGATATTAAGGCCTCCTTTTAATAGAGTACCGGAACAAAGCATTAACACTTAGTGAATACATGAACTCCTCAAACTATAGTCATCAGCGAGAGTGGTCCCGATTATTGTCACTTCGGGGTTACCGGATCATAACACATAGTAGGTGACTATTGACTTGCAAAATAGGATCAAGAACTCACACATATTCATGGAAACATAATAGGTTCAGACCTGAAATCATGGCACTCGGGCCCTAGTGACAAGCATTAAGCATAGCAAAGTCATAGCAACATCAATATCAGAACATAATGGATACTAGGGATCAAACCCTAACAAAACTAACTCGATTACATATTAAATCTCATCCAACCCATCACCGCCCAGCAAGCCTACGATGGAATTACTCACGCACGACGGTGAGCGTCATGAAATTGGTGATGGAGGAAGGTTGACGATGACGATGGCGACGGATTGCCCTCTTCGGAGCCCCGAACGGACTCGAGATCAGCCCTCCCGAGAGAGATTAGGGCTTGGCGGCGGCTCCATATCGTAAAACGCGATGAATCATTCTCTCTGATATTTTTCTCCCCGAACGTGAATATATAGAGTTGGAGTTGAGGTCAGTGGAGCCTCAGGGGGCCCACGAGATAGGGGGAGCGCCCCCACCCTCGTGGACAGGGTATGGGCCCCTGGTGTTGATTCTTTCGCCAGTATTTTTTATAAATTCCAAAAATATTCCTTGTGAAGTTTCAGGTCATTCCGAGAACTTTTATTTCTGCACAAAAATAACACCATGGCAATTCTGCTGAAAACTACGTCAGTTCGGGTTAGTTCCATTCAAATCATGCAAGTTAGAGTCCAAAACAAGGTCCAAAGTGTTTGGAAAAGTAGATACGATGGAGACGTATCAACTCCCCCAAGCTTAAACCTTTGCTTGTCCTCAAGCAATTTAGTTGACAAACTGAAAGTAATGAAGAAAACCTTTTACAAACTCTGTTTGATCTTGTTGCTGTAAATATGTAAAGCCAGCATTCAAGTTTTCAGCAAATATTATGAACTAACCATATTCACAATAACATTTAGGTCTCATGTTTACTCATCAATGGCATAATCAACTAGCGAGCAATAATAGTAAATCTTGGATGACAACACTTTCTCAAAACAATCATAATATGATATAACAAGATGGTATCTCGCTAGCCCTTTCCGAGACCGCAAAACATAAATGCAGAGCACCTCTAAAGTTCAAGGACTGACTAAACATTGTAATTCATGGTATAAGAGATCCAGTCACAATCATACTCAATGTAAACTAATAGTAATACATGCAAATGACAGCGGTGCTCTCCAACTGGTGTTTTTAATAAGCGGATCATGACTCAACATAATAGTAAATAGATAGGCCCTTCTCAGAGGGAAGCAGGGATTTGTAGAGGTGCCAGAGCTCGATTTTTGAAACAGAGATGAATAATAGTTTGAGTGGTATACTTTCATTGTCAACATAACAACCGAGAGATCTCGATATCTTCCATGCTACACACATTATAGGCGGTTCCCAAGCAGAATGGTAAAGTTTATACTCCCCCTACCACCAACAAACATCAATCCATGGCTTGTCCAAAACAACGGGTGCCTCCAACTAACAACAATCCTAGGGGAGTTATGTTTGCAATTATTTTAATTTAAGCATGGGACTGGGCATCCCGGTTACCAGCCATTTTCTCGTGAATGAGGAGCGGAGTCGACTCCTCATGAGATTAACCCACCTAGAATGGAAGATATAGACAACCCTAGTTGATACATGAGCTATTTGAGCATACAAAACAGAATTTCATTTGAAGGTTTAGAGCTTGGCACATACAAATTTACTTGGAACGGCAGGTAGATACCGCATATAGGAAGGTATGGCGGACTCATATGGAATAACTTTTGGGGTTTATGGAAGTGGATGCACACGCAGTATTCCCGCTTAGTACAAGTGAAGGCTAGAAAGAGACTAGGAAGCGACCAGCTAGAGAGCGACAACAGTCGTGAACATGCATTAAAATTAATTAACACTGAGTGCAAGCATGAGTAGGATATAATTCACCATGAACATAAATATCGTTGAGGCTATGTTGATTTTGTTTCAACTACAGGCGTGAACATGTGCCAAGTCAAGCCACTCGATTCGTTCAAAGGAGGATACCAACCTATCATACCACATCACAACCATTTTAATAGCATGTTGGCACGCAAGGTAAACCATTATAAACTCCTAGCAAATTAAGCATGGCATGAGCAACTATAATCTCTAATTGTCATTGCAAACATGTTTCATTCATAATAGGCTGAATCAGGAACAATGAACTAACCATATTTACAAAAACAAGATAGGCCGAGTTCATACCAGCTTCTCTCATCTCAAACAGTTCATCATATATCGTCATTATTGCCTTTCACTTACACGACCGAAGGGTATGGATAATAATAATAGTGCACGTGCATTGGACTAAGCTGGAATCTACAAGCATTCAATACAAGGGAGAAGACAAGGTAATATGGGCTCTTGGTTAGATCAACAATAATGCATATGAGAGGCACTTAACATTTTCATCATGGTCTTCTCTTCTCGACCCCCAAAGAAAAGAAAAGAAAAAAAAACTATTTACACGAGAAAGCTCCCAACAAGCAAAAGAAGAACGAGAAATCTTTTTGGGTTTTCTTTTAATTATTACTACTACAAGCATGGAGAGTAAACTAGCTAAAAGCTACAACTATTTTTTTGGTTTTTCTTAAGGTTTTTCAAACACACAAGAAGAAAGCTGGAAAAGAAAATAAACTAGCATGGATAGTACAATGAAAAAGTATGAGCACCGACAACTAGAATGAGTGTGTGAACATGAATGTAATGTCGGTGAGAAATACGTACTCCCCCAAGTTAGGCTTTTAGCCTAAGTTGGTCTATGGCCACGGCTCAAAGCTGCCCTCTCCAGTGTACGAAGGAGTGTCCTCTGGGTTCCACTGGTTGGCAATTTCCTCCGGATCCCATTGATAAACAGACTATTGATGAGGGTCAAGGGGTGGCTCCGGCTCAGGCTCTAGAGCTGATGTCAGGCTCCAGTATGCATGAACGGCCTCCGGCAACATGAGGTACGTGCGTGAAAATATGTTAAACAAAGAGGGAGCAGGCAAGGTAATAATCTCATAGTAGTTTTTATCAAATATAAATCTATACTTAAGCATCTTCTTTTTATCCTTAACAATAAAATCATGTGCTACCATACTCTTATAATCTAGAAAAACAGGAGGCAACAACTTTTTCCTCTTTCTCATAATGCCTAATAGGCATCCTAAAGTGTGCAGCAAGGCGCGAAGCAAAGATGCCTCCGAAGATGGGACTTGAGGGAGTCCTGGATTAGGGGGTCTCTGGACAGCCGAACTATATCCTTTAGCCGGACTGTTAGACTATGAACATACAAGATTGAAGACTTCGTCTCATGTCCGGATGGGACTCTACTTGGCGTGGCAGGCAAGCTAGGCAATACGGATATGTATATCTCCTCCTTTGTAACCGACCTTGTGTAACCCTAACCCTCTCCAGTGTCTATATAAACCGAAGGGTTTTAGTCCATAGGACAACGTACAATCATACCATAGGCTAGCTTCTAGGGTTTAGCCTCTCCGATCTCGTGGTAGATCAACTCTTGTAATACCCATATCATCAAGAATAAATCAAGCAGGACGTAGGGTTTTACCTCCATCAAGAGGGCCCGAACCTGGGTAAAACATCGTGTCCCCTGCCTCCTGTTACCATTCGCCTTAGACGCACAGTTCGGGACCCCCTACCCGAGATCCGCCGGTTTTGACACCGATAGGACCCTTTGTACGGTCCTACGATCATCGATAGTGATGCAGTCCAGGGTGAGACTTTTCTCCCCGGACAGATCTTTGTGTTCGGCGGCTTCGCACTGCGGGCCAACTCACTTGGCCATCTGGAGCAGATTGAAAGTTACGCCCCTGGCCACCAAGTCAGGTTTGGAAGCTTAAACTGCACGGCCGATATCTGCGGAGACTCGATCTTCGACGGATTCGAGCCTCTGCTTTGTGCGTCACATTTTCACGATGAGTACGATTTAGCTCTATCATCAGACAATGTTCAGGAGATCGCACCGGCAGCTGCTCCGACCCTCAATTCGGAGCCAGTTGCGCCGTCCATGGACAGGTGGATGGACCCCGCCATGGAGGCCTTACCCTCAGCGGCGATCGAGCCGAACATCGACCTTACCCTGCACGAGAGCCGTGTTGTCAGACTGCCGGATCCTTCTCCAGCCACGGACTCCGAACCGCCTGCGCCCGTTCCTAGCGAATCCGATTGGGCGCCAATCATGGAGTTTACCTCCGCGGATATTTTTCAGCACTCGCCCTTTGGCGACATACTAAACTCATTAAGGACTCTCTCCTTGTCAGGAGGATCCTGGCCGAACTATGTCCGGCAGGATTGGGATGCGGATGACGAAGATATTCGCTGCCCACTCACCACCCACTTAGTAGACACTATTGATGACTTGACCGACATGCTCGACTTCGACTCTGAAGACATCGACAGTATGGACGATGATGAAGGACACGAACAGGAACCAGCGCCTATAGGGCACTGGAAAGCCACCTCGTCATATGACATATATATGGTGGACACACCCAAAGAAGGCAATGGCGACGGAACAGCGGAGGATGACCCCTCCAAGAAGCAACCTAAGCGCCGGCGTCAACGGCACTGCTCTAAGTCCCGCCAAAGCAAAAACGGTGATTCCGGCACAGGAGATAATAACAACCCGGACAGTGCTGAAGACAACCCCCTCCAGCAAGATTCAGCACAGGAGGATGGAGAAGCCAGCCCTCATGAGAGAGCAGCAGATAAAGAGGAAGAGGATGATAATTACATACCTCCCTCCAAAGACGAGGCAAGCCTCGGCGACGATGAATTTGTCGTGCCTGAGGACCCCAGTGAGCTAGAGCGCTTCAAGCGTCGGCTTATAGCCACGGCAAATAGCCTTAAGATAAAGCAACAGCAGCTTCAAGCTGATCAAGATCTGCTAGCTGACAGATGGACTGAAGTCCTCGCGGTTGAGGAATATAAACTCGAACGCCCCTCC
Source organism: Triticum urartu (assembly GCF_003073215.2). NCBI lineage: Eukaryota > Viridiplantae > Streptophyta > Magnoliopsida > Poales > Poaceae > Triticum > Triticum urartu. Next base: position 99,728,444 of record NC_053025.1, on the reverse strand, counting down.
AAGAGTTACCCAAAATGCAGGTTGCTACCCCGACTGGAGGAAGAAGCGTATGATGCGACTGATCGGCCACCTCGTGGCCGCGATATAGAGGCATTCCAGCCAAAAGCTCAGCCTGCACCCCAACGCCATTCAAATAAAAAGGCATGGGGAAATACGCCAGACCTGCAAGACGTACTGGAGGACAAAGCAAAACATGCAAGATCGATCTATGGATCACGAGGGCGCGCCACTTCGCGAGACGATAAACGTCATGCTGGATACAGTAAAAGTAAATCCGGCCGGGCCGAACACAGCGGGCAAGACTCATTGGAGCTGCATCACGATATAGCCCAGTACAGAGGTGCCGCACACCCCTTATGCTTCACAGATGAGGTAATGGATCATCAAATCCCAGAGGGTTTCAAACCCGTAAACATAGAATCATACGACGACACGACAGATCCTGCGGTATGGATCGAGGATTTCCTCCTGCACATCCACATGGCCCGCGGTGATGACCTACACGCAATCAAATGCCTCCCACTCAAACTTAAAGGACCAGCTCGACATTGGCTCAACAGCTTGCCAGTAGAGTCCATTGGTTGTTGGGAAGATCTGGAAGTCGCATTCCTCGACAACTTTCAGGGCACTTATGTGCGACCACCAGATGCCGATGACTTGAGCCACATAATTCAGCAGCCAGAGGAATCGGCCAGGCAATTCTGGACACGGTTCCTAACAAAGAAAAATCAAATCGTCGAGTGTCCGGATGCAGAGGCTCTAGCAGCTTTCAAGCACAACATCCGCGACGAGTGGCTAGCCCGACACCTTGGTCAGGAAAAGCCGAAATCTATGGCAGCCCTCACGACACTCATGACCCGCTTTTGTGTGGGAGAAGACAACTGGTTGGCTCGCAGTAACAACATATCAAAGAACCATGGTACTTCGGATACCAAGGACGTCAGTAGCAGGTCACGTCGCAACAAACATAAGCACCGCATTAACAGCGACAATACCGAGGATACGACAGTCAATACCGGATTCAAAGGCTCTAAACCCGGTCAGCGGAAAAAGCCATTTAAAACAAGCACTCCGGTCCCGTCCAGTTTGGACCGCATACTCGATCGCTCGTGTCAAATACACGGCACCCCCGACAAGCCAGCCAACCACACCAATAGGGATTGTTGGGTATTCAAGCAGGCCGGCAAGTTAAATGCTGAAAACAAAGATAAGGGGCCACATAGCGATGACGAGGAAGAGCCCCGGCAGCCGAACACCGGAGGACAGAAGAGGTTCCCCCCACAAGTGCGGACGGTGAACATGATATACGCAACCCACATCCCCAAGAGGGAGCGGAAGCGTGCGCTCAGGGACGTATATGCGTTGGAGCCAGTCGCCCCAAACTTCAACCCATGGTCCTCCTGTCCGATCACCTTCGATCGCAGGGACCACCCCACTAGTATCCGTCATGGCGGATTTGCCGCATTGGTCCTAGACCCAATTATTGACGGATTTCACCTCACTCGAGTCCTTATGGATGGCGGCAGCAGCCTGAACCTGCTTTACCAGGACACGGTGCACAAAATGGGTGTAGACCCCTCAAGGATCAAACCCACAAAAACGACCTTTAAAGGCATCATACCAGGTGTAGAGGCCCATTGCACAGGCTCAGTCACACTGGAAGTGGTCTTCGGATCCCCGGATAACTTCCGAAGCGAAGAGTTAATCTTCGATATAGTCCTGTTCCGGAGTGGTTATCATGCACTGCTCGGGCGAACCGCATTTGCGAGATTCAATGCGGTACCACATTATGCATACCTCAAGCTCAAGATGCCAGGACCTCAGGGGGTCATTATAGTTAATGCAAACACAAAGCGCTCTCTCCGAACGGAGGAGCACACTGCGGCCCTCGCAGCGGAAGCGCAAAGCAGCCTCTTAAGGCAATCCACTAGTTCGGTGTTTAAGGACCCGAACACCTTCAAGCGCGCTCGGAGTAATCGGCAACATGACCGCCTGGCACATTCCGAGCTCGCATAGCAATGCGCCCCCCACCGCGGCCCAAGCCAAACGGAGAAACTCGTGCCACGCGTACATAATTAGGCATTAAAAATACCATGGGCACACGTAGGGAGGGGGCACGACTACGGCACGCCCCAAGACACGGCTTAAACCGCACTAGGGGCTTCCCGCTTTGTTATTTTTCTCTCTTTCAGGACATTAATCTCTGGAAACCCTGTCCAGCAGCATGATTGCCGAACACATGATGCAGCAACCAAGGAGGCAGAAAGCTACATCACACCACGGAACTCCCATGTGGATTACGATAACGAGTGAAATACTTGCTTTAATATTATTCCTCAGCTTGCCCTTGGAGGGGACATAGTCCTACTTTTTGCTTATCGCACTACCTGTATCATTCTGCTCTAATGCATGTTTTTTAATAAACAATGCATTGCATTAAGACTTTTATTGCATTCTTCTTTTTATATATATATATGTTCATTCATGACATCCAGCACCCGTACACTCTGGTACGGCCAATACGCTAGGGGCTTAAGCATACCCCACAATACGGCGTGAGAAGTTCGAACACTTTCAACAGTGCGGCACCCCGAACTTATAGCATTATATGCATCAACTACGAATCATGTCTTGGGTCAATAGTTGGGTTTGCCCAGCTCCCATGTTTTGGTACCTTACGTTCTGCTATATCGGCTAAGGTAGCACTGGGAGAACTACTGCGATTGTGCCCCGGTTCTGCTGGGCTAAGCACCTCAGTAGAGAAAGCTAATACTGACTATCATGATAAGGCGAGAGACTGGTCACTGTTCGAGAGGTTTTCGAGTCCTTAAAGACTTATGCCGCTTAGAGCGAGGAGTCGGCCCTGTCCGGCTTAAGGCGTGTATCGCGCCCCGAGTTGGGCCTTCCGAACACTAGGGGCTTTGCCGAAATTTAAAATTATAGAATTCTATGGCTAAGTGAGAGTGATAACGCATTATAGTCCGATTGCCTTGTTCGTTGTGCTGAGCACCTCCCTCGAAGGACCCAAAAATGGGAACAAGAGTGCTCAGGTTTATCCTGAACACCCCAGCACTTGTGGCATGGGGGCAGAAGCCGACGACTAGCCATCTCTCAGATTTGATAAACAGCCGAACAGAAGGTAATATTTTAAATTCAAACAAGCATTGCATAGCGCATATGAACAAGTTTTCATGAATACAGGATTACACGAGCGGGTTTACTCAAATATTGTATCTTTGGTACACTCGTCCGCTACGAGACGGGCACCCTTCAGGACACCCTCATAATACATCTCGGGGTGGCGATGCTCCTTGCCCTCCGACGGCCCTTCCTTGATCAGCTTCACGGCGTCTAGCTTGGCCCATTGCACCTTCACACGGGCGAAAGCCCGGCGTGCACCTTCGATGCAGACGGACCGCTTGACGACTTCCAGCCGTGGGCAGGCATCCACAAGCCGCCTCACCAGGTCGAAGTAGCTGTTTGGAAGGGCGTCGCCAGGCCACAGCCAGACTATAAAGCCCTTCATGGCCCGTTCGACCGCCTTGTGTAGCTCGACCAGCTGCTTTAGCTTGTCGCTCATAGGCACCGGGTGTTCGGTCCCATTATATTGGGCCCAGAACAACTTCTCCATTGAGCTTACCTACTCGGCCTGGTAAAACATTGCGTCATCTGACACGCTGCGGGGCAAATCTGCGAATGCTCCTAGAGAGATCTGGATTCGGGTAAGTAACAAGTAATTTACTTTCACATGCTTGATTTGCATATAGAATGACTTACCCACCGCTATCTTCTTCATCGCATCAATCTCCTGGAGGGCCTTTTGGGCTTCGGCCTTGGCATTCTTTGCGCTCTCGAGGGCCGCGGCAAGCTCAGACTCTCACGTCTTCAAGTCAAGCTCCAATGCCTCGTGCTTCGTCACGAGAGCGTGGAGCTCTTCCTGCAACTCGCCCACCCGTGCCTCATGCCTTTCCCGCTCGGTGCGCTCCTTGGACGCTTTGTTTTCGGCCTCGGATAGCGCTTGCTTCAGGGTTGCCACCTCGGTCGTGGCCCCTGGCAAATTTACGATGATCCTGTCAATTTTGCAATCACATTCTTTTTATGCATATCCATAGACTAGGTACTACTTACCTTTGTTCGCCTCGAGCTGCCTCTTGGCAAGGCCGAGCTCGTCCTTGGACCCTTTAAGGTCCTGCTTCAGTGCGGCGACCTCCGCAGTCAGTGCGGCAGATGCCAGCAGCGAAGCCTGCATACGCATATTGACATACTTATATTGGACTCCTGCGATATTGTTTGATCCTCTGTTCAGATTTTCTTTGTGAACACCAAACAGAGCATCAGGGGCTACTGTCTATGCAGTAATATTTTCCCCATATTTCAAAAACTTACCTCAAAGCCTGTTAGAAGGCTGGCACAGGCTTCAGCCAGTCTGCTCTTGGCGGACTGAACCTTCTGGACCACCGCACTCATAATAGTGCGGTGCTCCTCGTCGATGGAAGCGCTGCGAAGTGCTCCCAGCAGATTGTCCGGTGCCTCTGGATGGACAGAGGTCACCAGCACAGGCGTCTTGCCCCTCTTGGAAGGAGGCCGCCTGCCCGAGCCCGGAACCACTGGAGTTTCCGGCGCGGTGTTCGGCTGAGGGCCGAATTCGGAGCCCTCGGGGGCCTTGTTCCCTCTGCTCCCGGAGTCCGGAAGGTCGCCTTGAGGCACCTCCGGGACTATCTCCCCTCGACCCGGTGCCTCTTGAGACAATACCTCGGCGTTGTCCGTAGGGCAAGGGGAGGTGGCGGTCGGAAGTGGATCGCTATGCATATCCGACGAGCCCAGGGAGCCGTCCGACGATACGTCAATACGGGCTCGTGGCGGTCTGCATAGTCATAATTCGGCATTAGGAGAGGCAGTGTGACAAAGGTATGCTATGAGTTACTCTGGCATCCGAATACTTACGACTTCACCAGGGGCTTGGCCCTGAGCAGCCACTCGTCTTCGCCTTCGGCGGCGGTGGTGGAGAAGTCCGGAAGGAGAGTCCTTCCCTTCTTGGACCCTTTGCCCCCCCGGTTGGGGCGGCCTTCCTTTTCTTGTCTCCCCCGACTGGAGGGGGAGCATCTTCATCTTCCTCCTCGACTTCGGGGGAGGAGTGCGTCACGGAGTTATCGGACGATAAGTCCGATAACGCTTGGCATCGGGAACTCTTTCGGGTTCCCTTGGCCTTCTTGGTCTTCTCCGGCACCTTGTAAGGAGCCGGAGTCAGCATCTCCGTCAGGAGAGCGTCCGCAGTGTCTTCGGGAAGAGGGGCCGAACAGTTAATCTGCCCCAACGTCTCCACCCAGTCCTGTCAAAGACATGGCTCTTAGACCCCGCACATGGTTAAGCTAGGGGAAATAGATGTCCTACCGGATGTATAGAACTCACCGAATGCGGTTGGCGCTTCGCGCTTAGCCCGCGGTCCTCGGTGAGGGAGGAAGGGACCTCGACGCCCTTGAACAACACCTTCCAGACGTCCTTGTGCGTCATGTCAAAGAGCTCGCTCAGAGTATGGTGCTGGGCCGGGTCGAACTCCCACAAGTTTAAGTCCTGTTGTTGGCACAGGAGGATCCGGCGGATGAGCATGACCTGGACTATATTGACAAGCTTGAGCTTCTTGCCGGCCATACTCCAGATACATTTCTGGAGTCCGTCCAGCTCTACCGATGAACCCCAGGACAGGCCCTTCTCTTTCCAGGAGGTGAGTCGCGTGGGGATTCCGGATCGAAACATGGGGGCAGCCACCCATTTGGCGTTGCGCAGCTCGGTGATGTAGAACCACGTCGATTGCAACCCCTTTATGGTCTCCACCAAGGAGCCTTCAAGCCATATAACGTTGGGCATCTTGCCCACCATGGCTCCGCCGCATTCTGCTTGTTGGCCGCCCACCACCTTCGGCTTGATATTGAAGGTCTTTAGCCATAGGCTGAAGTGGGGGCGGATGCGGAGGAAAGCCTCACAGACGACGATGAATGCCGAAATGTTGAGGATGAAGTTCGGGGCCAGATCATGGAAGTCCAGCCCGTAGTAGAACATGAGACCGTGGACGAATGGATGAAGGGGAAACCCCAGTCCGCGGAGGAAGTGGTGGAGGAAAACTACCCTCTCATGGGGTTCTGGGGTAGGGACGATTTGCCCCGCAGCGGGCAGCCGATGCGCGATATTCGCGGCTAAGTATCCGGCTCCGCGCAGCTTTTTGATGTGTTCCTCCGTAACAGAGGAAGCCATCCACTTGCCTCCCGCTCCGGACATGTTTGGAGGAGGTTGAGGAGAAAGAAGTGGACTTGGGCGTTGGGGCTCGAGTGCGCAAGAATGGATGGGCAAGGAGGAAGAAGGAGTGGGTAGAGAAAGGGTAAACCTTGTCCCTTTATAAGGGCGGCCAAAACTATGTGCCCCCACTAGCCTGGTAAAACTCGCTTATCCCCCAAGCGCCATAATCGATGGCGCGGTTGGGTTACCCACGCCCGTATTGATGAGAATCCCGTAATAAGGGGGACACGATCTCTGCTTTGACAAGACGTGTCAAAAAACTGCCTCGCGTTATGTGCGGGGCTAGTTAAAGGAAACAGTTCGAATAGTCACCGGGCCATGGCATAATGTCATATTGCCAAAACAAGTCAGCAAATTAGATTTGTGGAAATATTATTCTCTCTACGGTGGTATGTGGAACTTATTTTGCAAGGTCGGACACTATCCTTGTATTGAAATTCTTCCGTGGTGTATTCGGAGGAGGAACCCGCCTTGCAATGCTGAAGACAATACTGCGCGCCGGATGAGTCATTGAAGCTTGGTTCAGGGGCTACTGAGGGAGTCCTGGATTAGGGGGTCTCTGGATAGCCAGACTATATCCTTTGGCCGGACGGTTAGACTATGAAGATACAAGATTGAAGACTTCGTCTCGTGTCCGGATGGGACTCTACTTGGCGTGGAAGGCAAGCTAGGCAATACGGATATGTATATCTCCTCCTTTGTAACCGACCTTGTGTAACCCTAACCCTCTCCGGTGTCTATATAAACCGAAGGGTTTTAGTCCGTAGGACAACATACAATCATACCATAGGCTAGCTTCTAGGGTTTAGCCTCACTGATCTCGTGGTAGATCAACTCTTGTAATACCCATATCATCAAGAATAAATCAAGTAGGACATAGGGTTTTACCTCCATCAAGAGGGCCCGAACCTGGGTAAAACATAGTGTCCCCTGCCTCTTGTTACCATCCGCCTTAGACGCACAGTTCGGGACCCCCTACCCAAGATCCGCCGGTTTTGACACCGACAGGACCCTTTGTATGGTTCATATTTAATCGTTTAGCGACAATAGCGCCTAAACTGAAAGTGGTATCACGAAACAAAGCATGGCGCAAAATAACAATATCAGGGACACAGAGATTTCCACTATTCTTGCGACCAATTAAGCATCTACTAGCGAATATTGCAAAGTAACTTAGAACAGGAAAATGTATGCTAGTAATTCTTGCATCGGAAACTTTTCTTGTTTCCCCTACAACAATCATATCGATAAATCCCTCCACATCATTACGATGTGGTTTCCTCTATGCGGCCCGCAAAGGGTATCTTACAGACCCGACAAAAATCATATAGTGACATCTCCTTAACCTCATCATATAAGTGAAATTCCATTGAAGGTGGTTGAGGGAGTCCTGGATTAGGGGGTGTTCGGATAGCCGGACTATACCTTCAGCCGGACTCCTGGACTATGAAGATACAAGATTGAAGACTTTATCCTGTGTCCGCAAGGGACTTTCCTTGGCGTGGAAGGCAAGCTTGGCGATACGGATATCCAGATCTCCTACCATTGTAACCGACTTTGTGTAACCCTAACCCTCTCCGGTGTCTATATAAACCGGAGGGTTTTAGTCTGTAGGACAACATAGACAACAACAATCATACCATAGGCTAGCTTCTAGGGTTTAGCCTCTCTGATCTCGTGGTAGATCTACTCTTGTACTACCCATATCATCAATATTAATCAAGCAGGACGTAGGGTTTTACCTCCATCAAGAGGACCCGAACCTGGGTAAAACTTCGTGTCCCTTGCCTCCTGTTACCATTTGGCCTAGACACACAGTTCGGGACCCCCTACCCGAGATCCACCGGTTTTGACACCGACATTGGTGCTTTCATTGAGAGTTCCTCTGTGTCGTCGCCATCAGGAAGGATGCCTCGCCCCATATTTAAAGACGGCACCGTTGCTAAGGGAGCTTTGGCTATCGGCCAAACCCTCCGGCTAGGTGGTTTTCTTGTGACCGCCCGTTCGGCTTCTGTGCTGACGATGACCTCTCGGGCCATCAAAAACAATCTTCATGTCAGCTCGGAACTCGCCGAGCAGTTAGATCCAATGGAGCTCTCTTCCATAAACGAGCTCTTGGATCGCTTCGCCGCCCTGGGAGTCGCTACGGATTACGACCAGATTGGGCCTAAACCCGATCTGAGAGAGATTAACTCTCCCCAAGTCACCCATCACGTTGCCGTGGTAGAGGGACAGTGCGGCGACCCTTCATCTATCTTGAGGACTCGTTACGTCCGGATTCCCGATCCCTCCAAGCCGGATACCCGCGGAGGGGAGGATATCACTCAAGAGCTGAATTAGAGTCAGGCGACGGACTGGATTCATTGGACAACGTCCAGGAACGCAAATTTTCGAGTTCGGAAATTCCTCGGCCTCTGAGCCTCAGATGGGGTGAGGCTTCAGATTTAATTCCACCCACCCACCCGAACATTAGCGATCTATCCTAAATTAGGCAAGAGCCCGAAGAAACAGTACATCATTACTGGGCCAGATTCCTCCTGGTTATGAACAGGATAAAGGACTGCCGCGAGGAAGACGCGATTTCACTCTTCTGCAATAATTGCACGGACAAGGGAATCCTCAACGCTATAAGTCACCGTGATATCACACGCTTCACTGAATTGGCGTCCATATTATGAAAGTACTGTACGATGGAAAGCGCCCGGAAAACCGAAACAAAATTTTGGGACTATCCGGCCCTGACCGCAAACCCAGTCCGAAATAAACGGGTGCATCATCGCCAGACACCCGGGTCAAGCACCAAAAAGCAAAAACCCTCTACAGGGCATGGAACCGTATTGCCAGGATGGCTTAATGGACCCTGTAAGATTCACAGTACGGAGGACGCCACACCAACTCACAGCCTTAGAGCATGTTGGATACTCCGGCAGGTGGAAAAAATCGGCGAAAATCTCCTAATTCCGGAGGCCACAGAAAGCCACCCCAGAGACTCCAATACGGTATTAACAGTCTTCGAGACTTTCACATCAAATAATATGCAAAAAAGGACACTCCGCAGCCTTGCCGAAGTCTACCAAGTAGCAACAATAAACCCATGGAGTGACACGGCTATTACCTTTAACGCCAGTGATGAACCTAAATTCCGAACAGCCCGAGCACCAGCCGCATTGGTCCTCAGTCCAATAGTGGACGGCTTTCGTCTTACCTAGGTACTCATGGATGGCAGCAGCGGATTAAACCTCATTTATGAGGAAACTCTTCAAAAAATGGAAATAGACTGGAATCGCATCGAGTGAAGCAGCACAACCTTTAGAGGAATAATCCCTAGTCGAGAAGCGCGCTGTAGAGGAAAAGTCACACTAGATGTGGTGTTCGGCACGCCGGATAATTACAGGTCCGAAGAGGTCACATTCCATGTGGCCCCGTTCAGCAACGGTTATCACGCTCTGCTAGGGCGAGAAGCGTTTACAATCTTCCAAGCAATACCCCATTACGGGTACATGAAGCTCAAGATGCCCAGGCCCCACGGGATCATCACTCTCGCTAGTAATCCAGACATAGCACTCCGTGCCGAAAACAAGACAGCCGCACTGGCCCTCGAGGCACTATCCGAAGCCCTAGCAGCTGAGGAACTGACGGCACTGCGCTCTACGGTGAATAGGGACGATGTGGTACTCGACAAAAGATCCAAGTCCACCTCCTTTAAACCAGTGGAAGAAATAGTCAAATTCCAAGTCCATCCAACGGACCCCAATAAAACAGCTTCCATCGGGGCACAGTTAAACCCTGATGTAGACGCCGCACTGCGAGAGTTCCTACGAGAGAACTGGGACATTTTCGCCCGGCACCCTTCAGACATGCCAGGAATCCCACGCAGGCTGGCCGAGCACAGCTTAAACATCCAAACAGGATTCAAACCTGTCAAACAGGCTCTTCGGCGTTTTTCCGAACCTAAGAGACATGCCATGGGAGAGGAGCTAGCAAAACTATTGGAGGCCGGATTCATCAGAGATATAAAACATCCGGACTGGCTAGCAAACCTGGTGATGGTACCAAAGAAGGACAAATCCTGGCGCCTGTGCGTTGATTTTAAAGACCTTAACAAGGCTTGCCCAAAGGATCCCTTCCCCCTCCCCCGCATCGATCAATTTATCGACGCTACCGCAGGACACGATTCGTTGTGTTTCCTGGACGCATATTCCGGCTACCATCAAATCAAGATGGCAGAATCAAACCAAGCCGCAACGGCATTCATCACACCATACGGCCCATTCTGCTTCAACACAATGCCCTTCGGGCTCAAAAACGCCGGCGCAACATATCAGCGCATGATTCAGACATGTCTGGCAAACCAGATCGGCAAAACAGTGGAGGCATATGTAGATGATGTGGTCGTCAAAACAAGACGTGTCGAATCTCTAGTAGACGACTTGAGGCTCACATTCGATAACCTCCGAACATACGACATCAAGCTCAACCCAGAAAATGCGTTTTCGGTGTTCCAGCCGGAAAGCTCTTGGGCTTCATTGTATCCGGTAGAGGAATTGAAGCAAATCCAGCCAAGATCCGAGCTCTGTCACAACTGGATATCCCAAAGGACCTCAAACAAATACAAAAGTTAACCGGATGCGTGGCGGCTCTAAGCCGCTTTATCTCCCACTTGGGTCTCCTTCGGCGCACCGAACACTTCAAATGGACGGATGCAGCCACGGCCGGACTCAATGAAATAAAAGCCATATTGGCAACAAACCCAGTCCTGGCCGCGCCAAACACTGGCGAACCAATGCTATTGTACATCGCAGCAACACATCAGGTCATAAGCGCAGTACTCGTCGTCGAACGAGAAATGGACGGACACAAATCCCCCCTTCAAAAGCCGGTCTATTATGTGTCCACTGTCCTCACTCCCTGCAAATCATGGTACCCGCATTATCAAAAGATTGTGTACGCGGTATTCATGGCATCCCGGAAGCTACGACACTACTTTCAAGATTGTTCAATCACAGTAGCCTCGGAAGTACCACTTAACGATATTATAAATAATCGTGATGCAACGGGCCGGATTGCAAAATGGGCCATTGAGCTCCTCCCGTTCGACATAACTTATAAGCCACGGTGAGCCATCAAGTCACAAGTCTTGGCCGACTTCATCGCAGAATGGACGGAGGCCAAACTCCCTAAAGAGTACGACACATATTCAAATTGGATCATGCATTTCGATGGCTCCAAAATGTTGGCTGGACTGGGGGCTGGCGTCGTTTTGACATCCCCCACAGGAGACACAGTTCAATACGTACTCCAGATTATGTACACAGACTCCAACAATGCAGCCGAATATGAGGCCCTTTTACATGGTCTCCGGATGGCAGTATCCATGGGCATTCAATTCCTAGAGGTGCGCGGGGACTCGAACCTCGCAATATCCCAAATAAATGGAGACTTCGATGCCAAGGATCCAAAGATGGCGGCTTACCGCAACGCCGTCCTAAAAATGTCAGCTCGATTCGAAGGGCTTGAATTTCACCACATAGCCCGGGAAAATAATCAGGCGGTAGATGTCCTGGCACGCATCGGCGCAAAATGCGATGTAGTACCCCCAACATCTTCTTGGAAAGGCTATTCAAGCCATCCGTAGTATGGGAAGGGGAGCCGCACAACAACAGCCCGGACCCAACCGCACTGCCCGACACCGAACATTCTGACACAATCGGCGGCTCTGCCAATGAAATAACACCTTCAGCCCACGCAATAATGGCTGTCATCGCCCCGTGGACAGAACCATTCCTCGCGTACCTTATTAGGCAGGAACTCCCCGAGGACCAAAACGAGGCACGCTGCATAGTGCGGCGATCCAAAGCCTACAAAGTCCATGAGGGAGAGCTTTATAAGAAAAGCACTACCGGAGTCCTTCAAAGGTGCATCTCCGAAGAGGAAGGGCGGAACCTCCTGGCGGAAATTCATGCTGGACTTGGCGGTCATCACGCTTGTCAACAAGGCTTTCCGTACAGGCTTTTACTGGCAACGGCCCGGGCAGACGCCCAGGACTTAGTCCAACGATGCACCGCTTGCCAGCTCTTTGCAAACCAAAGCCATATGCCACCCACCACCCTCCAAACTATCCCCATCACTTGGCCCTTTGTAGTCTGGGGGCTTGATATGGTTGGACCCCTTAAAGGCGGAACCCACAAGCACAAATACTTACTGGTCATGGTGGATAAGTTCACCAAATGGATAGAAGCCAAGCCTGTCAAGACGGCCGAATCCGGACCTGTGATAGACTTTATATCCGGGGTTGTACACCGTTACGGCGTCCCCCACAGCATCATCACTGACAATGGCACGAACTTTACGGCCGACGAGGTAAAACTCTGGTGCAAAAACATGGGCATCAAGCTCGATTATGCTTCCGTCTATCACCCACAAACTAACGGCCAGGTCGAACGTGCAAACGGTCTTATCATGAGCGGCATTAAACCCAGATTAGTGCGGTCCCTCAAGGAATCTAACACGCACTGGGTAGAGGAGCTCGACTCCGTACTCTGGGGGCTGCGGACCACGCCGAATCGCACCACCGGATACACACCATTCTTTATGGTGTACGGCGCAGAGGCAGTTTTGCCTTGCGACATAATTCATGACTCACCTTGAGTGCGCATGTACGAAGAAAGAGAAGCCGAGCTCGATCGGCAAGATAGTTTGGACGCGTTAGAGGAGGAGCGTGACGTGGCAAAAGCCCGTTCCGCATTCTATCAACAGCAGGCTCGAAGATACCAAAGCAAAGAAGTACGGGCCAAAAATTACAACGTTGGCGAATTAGTTCTACGACTGCCGGACAAGAAAAAGGACAAACTCAAGCCCAAGTGGGAAGGTCCCTTCATAATTGACCAAGTCCTGACTGGTGGAGCGTACCGCCTGCGAAATGCATCGGATAACCGACTCGAGCCGAACCCATGGAACGCAGCCCGTCTCTGAAGATTCTATGCCTAGCACTGGATCCTGTGTTCGTCTCCTTACTCTGTCCATTTTTTTATATACTTTCTGTCTTACATTTCTCTCTCTCTCTCTCTCTCTCTCTCTTATAGCCTTTACAGGCTCATAAAGTGACGCGCTATCCGCGCTCATTAAACCTGGGGGCTTCTTTAAACAGAAGCTTATTTATACGGGCTTCATGCCCAACACATGCGTTACGCTTCCGCATGTACCTTTTATTCACCATTATATGCATCGATATGACTTAAGTTTTGGCCAAGCTGGGTTGCCTGGCTCCTGTGCTTACCCCTACGTTCCCGATTGTTCGGCTAGGTGGTAAAGGGAGCACCTCTGCGATTGTTACTGCCGGGTCAGCCGGACGTGTACCTCAGACTGGGTGAAGCCGAAAGCTAGCGTTCTTAAGGGAATATTCGGTCGGTGAACTAAATATGATCTTTTTTATTTATCTATATGCCTCCAGATGTTTTTCCTGTGTTTCTTTTCGCAGCATGGACATGCACCTTAGGGCATGCCTCCCAGGGAAAGGAGCCCCTAACGGAACTATTCTCCCTGGAAGATGTTTCTTACTAACCATGTAATATAACATAACTAGTCGGGCACTTGTATGTTCAAGCACTAATGACCCCTACACCTGGTCTCCATGCATTCCCCGGTTCTTATATAACCATATGGGAATTCGGACACACTCCGGACCATCAGGTCCTGAGGCTGAAGTGAAAAGGTCGGCCATGAAAAATGATCTACAATCCGGCTAGAAGGCATTATAAATGTCAATTAAATTACATAGTCATTTTGACTGATTGTATTCCTCTTCAATACCATCTAATAGGCTGTCTAATTTACAGTCCTGCTGGGAATACTTTGTGGCCAACTCTACTTGGCCGTATACTAAGCTTACAGGGATCTCCTTCCCATCGGGCCCTATAGGACCAACCTCGGCCATGTGGTTGGGGTCAGCCTTTGAGTACCGCGTCTTCACCATAGCCCATGCCTCCCTAGCACCTTGACGGCAGGCCGATACCTTCCACAATCGGAAGCGCCGCCGTGCTCCCTTTAGCTTCTCCGCAAGCTCTCCAAGACCTTCGGGCATGGAGATGGATGGCCACACGGCCTGGACGACGCCTTGCATCGCTTGCCGAACTCGATCGAGCAGTTGCGAGAGCTCGGGAAGAAGATCGCCCGTAGAACTGGGCATCTCCTCTGCAGGACGACCTGTTAGCACACCTACAGACATTGCTCTGTTAGTCGACTTCCCCGCCAAACTTTCTTTTGAAGGTTCATTCAAGCACTTACTAAATATGCCGCGCCGGAGCCGCTGATTCTCCTTCACGGAGTCTGACAGCTGGGCACGAACATCTTTCAGCTCGACGCCCAGCTTGGTGTTGGCATCCTGGAGATTGTTCTTCTCCCGCCTCACCGTTGTCAGCACCTTCTCACCAGCCTTTAGCTGGCGTAGGAGGTGTTGTCTTTCCGGATTCAATCCGGCGCCATCTGCAATTTCATTTGTCAGATTCGTACCCATGCCGTGCCTTGCAAATATACTTATCTTTCAATGTGTATATTACCAGAGGGAGTCTCCTTGGGCTCCCCTGCTGTGGCCAGTGCGGCCTCTAGCTGGGCTTTGCACTCTTCCAGCTCCTTGGACAGTAGGGAATTCTTTTTTGTAAGAACCTGCATAACAAATGATCCTTGCATCAGTTATTCTAACTGTTTCAAGTCTCGGGGGCTACTGGTCTATATATAATTACCAAAATTTTCTTACCCGAATGTCTTTTACATATTACTCCGTGGCTCTGGCTAGACCATTTTGAGCGGCACGGAGGTACGCATCTCCCAAATTGAAGGCATCTAACACCCCTGGGAAGAAACAAGCGTCGCGAAGAATTGTTCGGCGACGCCTGTGGTTCATGGAACTCTCCACCTCAGAGTTGGTGGCAGACAACCCGTCCGCATCCTCCGTTGGAGGAGCGTCTGGCACGCGCCTTGCATTCGCCTCCACCTCCGGACCAGGCTTTGGAGCCAGGATGGTGGAGGCGCGATTGGCAGCCTCTCCGGATATAGTGCGGCGAGGTCTCTTTGTCCTGAAGAGAGCACGAGTGTCAAATGTGCCTCGAAGGTATAACACCTGGGATAGGGGGGCGCGCCATACCTTTGCGCTGATGCCTCGGTCCGGACTGCACTTCTTTTCTGCCCACGGGGCCCTGCGGCCCCTCGTTGGCTTGTCGCCGCAGGTTCGACCTTCCGCCTCAAAAACCTCCCTTGCAAAGTTCGGTTGTAATCAGAAAATTGAAAACACGGGAGGACAGACCCCTATTCGGGATACTGGGACTTTGATCTCAGTTACCTGGGAGGCCGGAATTAGCCCTGGGTAATCAGCCGTAATGGCCACCAAGGCGTTGTCCATGCTCAATTGATAGAACACTCCGTCAATTAGCTCCACTGATATGTCCGGATCCTCTTGAGAGGCCGGGTCGAGGGACCATCCTTGGTCCTCGGGTTGTGGAGGAGGGCTGCTTATTTCCTTAACAGCCCGGCGCAGTTCCTGCGTTGAAGTCGTCAGACTGAATATTTAACAACGGGAATACAAAACAGATGAGCAAGTAAAAGCGACCACTTACCCAGCCTGGGGGATTGTGCATAGAGAATCCACCTTGTGGGTTGACGCGGAGAAATTCCTCCTCTTCTCCCTTATACAAAGTGGACAAGATCTTTAGCAGAGCGGCAGCTGAATCCGGCCCCTTACGGCCGTAGCGGGTGGCGTCGTCCTCCCCGTTGAAGTCCCACATGGGGTGGCTTCTATACTGAAGCAGCTGCACCCCCCGCATGATGCATTCGGCCATAACCCCGATCATGGTTAGTCCGGAATGGGCTAACAATTTTATTCGGCCCATCAGGTAAATGATGTCCCTGTCGCTTTCCCTCTGAGGGCTCCGCGGACGCCAGCTTAGGCGCTTCTTTAAGGGAGCACCGCCGAATTCATGGAGGCCGATCCGGACAGGATCCGACAGCGGGGCCTCTTCTATATAGAACCATTCCGAGGGCCAGTCTTCGGACGCCTTCTTTGGGGTTCTGGACAGATATCCGGTCCCGGCGATGCGCCACACTTCGGCTCCGCCCACTTGATACATTGACCCCTCCTTAGAACGGGGCACAAGGCAGAATAACCTTTTCCATAACCCGAAATGAGCCTCGACGCCCAAGAACAGCTCGCAGAGGGCTACGAAGCCCGCAATATGCAATACAGAGGCGGGCGTGAGATTGTGTAGCTGGAGGCCATAGAACTCCAGCAGCCCCCGGAGAAATGGCTGGATTGGAAACCCGAGCCCCCTTATTAAATAAGGGATGAGGCACACCCGCTCTCCTTTGGAGGGATTGGGGGCACCTTCCGCTTGCTTCCCGCCGCTATAGGTGGCGAGACCGGCTCGAACCGGGATCATGTAGGCCGGGGGGAGGAATCCCTTGGTTTGGAGCTTCACCAGCTCGCTATGCGGGACGGAGCATCTCTCCCAGTACCCGGTCTTGGGGCTGGAAGGGCGAGGGGACGAGTTGTGATGACTGGCCATGGTGGAATGGACCTTTGTCAGATGCGCTCTAATGAACACTCACGAAAGGGGGAAGATGTGGTTTGGATCTAAATCCTCGTCCCCTTAAATAGTGCAGCTCATTTACGCGGCTAGGGGTGTGAATGTAAAAGCACTCAGACTTTTCATATTCGTTTGCCATGTGGGAAGCGGCCATTATTGGGCGTAGAAGCCAAGGAGCGCAACATCTACAGAAAACCGGACTTTATTCAACAGGTGCACGAAATTTGGGGGAGAACCCTCCTTGCAATGCCGAAGACAATCTGCGCGTCGGACTCATCGTCATTGAAGCCTGGTTCGGGGGCTACTGAGGGAGTCCTGGATTAGGGGGTGTTCGGATAGCCGGACTATACCTTCAGCCGGACTCCTGGACTATGAAGATACAAGATTGAAGACTTCGTCCCGTGTCTGGAAGGGACTTTCCTTGGCGTGGAAGGCAAGCTTGGCGATACGGATATCCAGATCTCCTACCATTGTAACCGACTTTGTGTAACCCTAACCCTCTCCGGTGTCTATATAAACCGGAGGGTTTTAATCCGTAGGACAACATAGACAACAACAATCATACCATAGGCTAGCTTCTAGGGTTTAGCCTCTCTGATCTCGTGGTAGATCTACTCTTGTACTACCCATATCATCAATATTAATCAAGCAGGACGTAGGGTTTTACCTCCATCAAGAGGGCCCGAACCTGGGTAAAACTTCATGTCCCTTGCCTCCTGTTACCATCCGGCCTAGATGCATAGTTCGGGACCCCCTACCCGAGATCCGCCGGTTTTGACACCGACAGTGGTGATTCCATAGCATGAAAGTAAAAAATGTGCACGAAAAAAATTAGTGAGGAGGAGATACTGTTCGCGCTAGTCACGGATGAAGTCGATGAGGCCTGCATTCTCAGCCAAATAATAAAAGTCTTCATAAGTCCCAGATGCTCTCAAGAACGCATCACAAGGCCATTCGCACGGCTGAACCTCCACGGTGTGAGGGGAGATTATATTTGGGCTTCTTATTCTCTTCACTTTGCTTATCCTTCGAGCTTCGGCTCGAAGAGCCCCTCAACAATCTCTTCATCATTTTCTTTCTCTAAAAAATTTCTGAAATTTTTAGTGAATCAAAATAAAAGTGAACCAGACTCAACAAGATTGATAGCAACTACTCATACAAGTGCCTAGAGGCCATATCATGCATTAAAACTATTTTTGACCACATAAATTGGACATGCAAGCTCAAGAACAGGGTCACCTAAGCAGCAAAAATTTGCAATAAATAAAGCACTAGAACAAAAACTAATTGCACCATTGGAGGAGTCACATACTGAAGAACAATCCCCGAAAGCAGTTTTGTGAATGGAGCTTTGAGCAAGGAGATCGAAAATGGAAGCAAGATGAACTAGAACTCGGGTTTGAGCTGGTGGGTGATTTTTTCTTGAGGAAGAAGAAGTGTGTGGGTGCAAGAATAAGTGGAGGGGGCCCACGTGGGGTCCACGAAGCAAGGGGCATGCCCCAGGGGGGTGGGCGTGCCCTGGACCCTCGTGGCCAGGTGGTGTGGCCCCCTGGTGTGTTCTTAGTGCCAATAATTCTTAAATATTCTAGAAAAAATCATATAAAATTTTCAGGGCATTTGGAGAACTTTTATTTCCAGGGTATTTTTATTGCAAGGATAATTCAGAAAACAAACAGAAAAATACTATTTTTGCTTTATTTAATCCAAATAACAGAAAGTAAATGGAGGGTACACAGAGTTGTGCTTTCTAACTTCATCCATCTCATGATCATCAAAAGGAATCCACTAACAAGGTTGATCAAGTCTTGTTAGCAAACTCTTTCTGAATAATATGAAACTTGAGAATTTTCAAATAACACTAAGTTACCTCAACGGGGATATGCACATCCACAACAATAAGAATATCATATTTCTTCTTGATAGTAGTAAGAGGAAATTCAAAACCTCCAATAGTAATCGTTGGATTTTTTCCAATAGAATTGATATTGTGGACTTGAGGTTGTTTCCTCGAAAAGTGTACCTTATGCTCATTACCATTAACATGAAAAGTGGCATTGCCTTTGTTGTAATCAATAACAGCCCCTGCAGTATTCAAAAAGGGTCTACCAAGAATAATAGACATACTATCGTCCTCGGGAATATCAAGAATAACAAAGTCTGTTAAAATTGTAACGTTTGCAACCACAACAGGCACATCCTCACAAATACCGACAGGTATAGCAGTTGATTTATCAGCCGTTTGCAAAGATATTTCCGTAGGTGTCAACTTATTCAAATCAAGTCTGCGATATAAAGAGAGAGGCATAAGACTAACAACGGCTCCAAGATCACATAAAGCAGTTTTAACATAGTTTCTTTTAATGGAGCATGGTATAGTTGGTACTCCTGGATCTCCAAGTTTCTTTGGTATTCCACCCTTAAAAGTATAATTAGTAAGCATGGTGGAAATTTTAGCTTCCGGTATCTTTCTTTTATTTGTAACAATATCTTTCATGTACTTAGCATAAGGGTTCATTTTAAGCATATCAGTCAAACGCATGCGCAAAAAGATAGGTCTAATCATTTCAGCAAAGCGCTCAAAATCATCATCATCCTTTTTCTTGGATGGTTTAGGAGGAAAAGGCATGGGTTTCTGAACCCAAGGTTCTCTTTCTTTACCGTGCTTCCTAGCAACGAAGTCTCTCTTATCATAACGTTGATTCTTTTATTGTGTGTTATCAAGATCAACAATAGGTTCAATTTCTACATCATTGTTATTGCTAGGTTGAGCATCAACATGAACATCATCATTGACATTATCACTAGGTTCATGTTCATTACCAGATTGTGTTTCAGCATCAGAAATAGAAATATCATTAGGATTCTTAGGTGTGTCAACAATAAGTTCACTAGAAGCATGAAAATTCCTATCATTTTTATTTTTCTTCTTCTTAGAAGAACTAGGTGTATCAATATTAGTTCTCTGAAAATCTTGCTCAATTCTCATAGGGTGGCCCTCAGGATACAAAGGTTCCTCAGTCATTTTACCCCCTCTAGTCACAACTCTAACAACATTATCATTTTTCTGATTATTTAATTCATTGAGCAAATCATTCTGAGCTTTAAGTACTTTCTCTACTTGAGTAGTAACCATAGAAGCATGTTTACTAATAAGTTTAAGCTCACCTTTAACTCTAGACATAGAATCACTCAAGTGTTCAATCATATAAGCATTATGTTTCAATTGTCTACCAACATAAGCATTGAAGTCTTCTTGTTTAACAATAAAATTATCAAACTCATCCAAGCATTCTCTAGCAGACTTATTACGAGGAATATCACCTTCATCAAATCTATAGAGAGAATTTACCATTACTACCTATGTCAGGTTATCAAGACCATGTATTTCTTCAATAGGTGGTAAATTCTTAACATCTTCAGCTTTAATACCCTTTTATTTTATAGATTTCTTTGCCTCTTGCATATCTTCCAGACTGAGAAATAAAATACCCCTTTTCTTCAGAGTTGGCTTAGGAGTTGGTTCAGGAAGTGTCCAATCATTTTCATTACTCAACATATTATTCAATAGCAATTCAGCTTGATCAAGAGTTCTTTCCCTGAAAACACAACCAACACAACTATCCAGGTGGTCTCTGGAAGCATCGGTTAGTCCATTATAAAAGATATTAAGTATTTCATTTTTCTTGAGAGTATGATCAGGAAAAGCATTAAGTAATCAGAGAAGCCTCCCCCAAGATTGTGGGAGACACTCTTCTTAAATTTGCACAAAATTATATATTTCCCTTAAGGCAGCTTGTTTCTAAAGAGCAGGGAAATATTCAGCAGAGAAGTAATAAATCATATCTTGGGGACTATGCACACAACCAGGATCAAGAGAATTAAACCATGTTTTAGCATCACCCTTTAATGAGAATGGAAATAACTTAAGATAAAGTAATAGCAATTTTATCATCATGAGTAAAAAGGGTGGCTATATCATTTAATTTAGTAAGATGTTCCACAATAGTTTCAGTTTCATAACCATGGAAAGGATCAGATTCAACCAAAGTAATTAACTCTGGGTTGACAGAGAATCATAATTCTTATCATTGATACAGATAGGTGAAGTAGCAAAAGCAGGGTCATATTTCATTCTAGCATTCAAGGATTTTTCTTTCAGCTTAGCTAACAGTTTCTTAAGATCATATCTATCATTGCAAGCTAAAAAGTCTCTAGCAGTTTCTTCATCCATAACATAACCCTCAGGCACAACAGGCAATTCATATCTAGGGGGAGAATCTTCATCATCACTTTCATCAATATTACCAATTTCAATAATTTCATTCTCTCTAACCCTAGCAAGTTGTTCACCAAGAAATTCACCTAGTGGCATCGTATTATCAAGCATAGAAGTAGTTTCATCATAAGATCATGCATAGAAGAAGTGTCATCATCAATAACATGTAGCATATTAGAATGAATAGCAGGTGTAGGCATCGCAAGTTTACTCATAACAGAAGGTGATTCAAGTGCAGAGCTAAATGGCAGTTCCTTACCTCCCCTCATAGTTGAGTGATAAGTCTTGGTTCTTTCATCTTTCAAGTTCTTCATAGTGATCAATATTCATAAATCCCAAGTGACACAAAGAATAGAGCTATGCTCCCCGGCAACGGCGCCAGGAAATATTCTTGATAACGCATAAGTATAGGGGATCGCAACAGTTTTTGAGGGTAGAGTATTCAACCCAAATTTATTTATTCGACACAAGGGGAGCCAAAGAATATTCTCAAGTATTAACATTTGAGTTGTCAATTCAACCGCACCTGAAACACTTAATATTTGCAGCAAAGTATTTAGTAGTAGAGTAATATGGAAGTAACGGTAATGCTAGCAAAAGTAACAGTGTTGGTTTTGTAGTGATTGTAACAGTAGCAACAGAAAAGTAACTAAGCAGAGATCAATATGTGAAAAGCTCGTAGGCAATGGATCAGTGATGGATAATTATGTCAGATGCGATTACTCATGCAACAATTATAACATAGGGTGACACAAAACTAGCTCAAATTCATCAATGTAATGCAGGCATGTATTCCGAATATAGTCATACGTGCTTATGGAAAAGAACTTGCATGACATATTTTGTCCTACCCTCCCGTGGCAGTGCGGTCCTATTGGAAACTAAGGGATATTAAGGCCTCCTTTTAATAGAGTACCGGAACAAAGCATTAACACTTAGTGAATACATGAACTCCTCAAACTATAGTAATCACCGGGAGTGGTCCCGATTATTGTCACTTCGGGGTCACCGGATCATAACACATAGTAGGTGACTATTGACTTGCAAAATAGGATCAAGAGCTCACATATATTCATGGAAACATAATAGGTTCAGATGTGAAATCATGGCACTCAGGCCCTAGTGACAAGCATTAAGCATAGCAAAGTCATAGCAACATCAATCTCAGAACATAATGGATACTAGGGATCAAACCCTAACAAAACTAACTCGATTACATGATAAATCTCATCCAAACCATCACCATCCAGCAAGCCTACGATGGAATTACTCACGGATGGCGGTGAGCATCATGAAATTGGTGATGGAGGAAGGTTGATGATGACGATGGCGACAGATTTCCCTCTCCGGAGCCCCGAACGGACTCCAGATCAGCCCTCCCGAGAGAGATTAGGGCTTGGTGGTGGCTCTGTATCGTAAAACATGATGAATCCTTCTCTCTAATTTTTTTCTCCCCGGACATGAATATATAGAATTGGAGTTGAGGTCGGTGGAGCCTCAGGGGGGCCATGAGATAGGGGCGGCCCCCCACTGTCGGTGTCAAAACCGGCGGATCTCGGGTAGGGGGTCCCGAACTATGCGTCTAGGCCGGATGGTAACAGGAGGCAAGGGTCACGAAGTTTTACCCAGGTTCGGGCCCTCTTGATGGAGGTGAAACCCTACATCCTGCTTGATTAATATTGATGATATGGGTGTTACAAGAGTAGATCTACCACGAGATCAGAGAGGCTAAACCCTAGAAGCTAGCCTACGGTATGATTGTATGTTATGATTGTCTATCCTACGGACTAAAACCCTTCGGTTTATATAGACACCGGAGAGGGTTAGGGTTACACAAGGTCGGTTACAAAGGAGGAGATATCCATATACGTATTGCCTAGCTTGCCTTCCACGCCAAGTAGAGTCCCATCCGGACACAAGACGAAGTCTTCAATCTTGTATCTTCATAGTCTAACAGTCCGGCCAATGGAGATAGTCCGGCTGTCCGGAGACCCCTAATCCAGGACTCCCTCAGTAGCCCCTGAACCAGGCTTCAATGACGATGAATCCGGCACGCAGTTGTCTTCGGCATTGCAAGGAAGGTTCCTTCTCCGAATACATCACAGAAGAATTTGGATACGAGGATAGTGTCCGACCCTGCAAAATAAGTTCCACACTCCACCGTAGAGAGAATAATGTTTCCGCAGATCTAATTCGTTAGCTTGTTTTGGCAACACGACATTACATCATGGCCCGGTGATTATTCAAACCGTTTCTTTTAACCAGCCCCGCACATAACACGAGGCAGTTTTTCGACACGTCTTGTCAAAGCAGAGATCGTGTCCCCTTATTACGGGATTGTCATCAATACGGGCGTGGGTAACCCAACCGCGCCATCAATTACGGCGCTTGGGGGATAAGCGAGTTTTACCAGGCAAGTGGGGATGCTTAGTTTTGTCCGCCCATATAAAGGGATAAGGATTCACCTTTCTATCCACGCCTTCTTCCTCCTCTGCTCATCCGCTCCCGCACACTCGAGCTCTAGCGCCCAAGTCCTCACTTCCATCTCAACCTTCTCCAACCATGTCCGGAGCAGGAGGCAAGTGGATGGTATCCTCCGTCATGGAGGGAGACGTCAAGAAACTGAGGAGAGCCGGATACCTGCCCGACGACATCGCGCACCGGCTCCCAGATGAGGGGCAACTCATCCCCACCCCCAGGCCCCACGAGAGGGTGGTATTCCTCACCCATATCTTCCGCGGACTAGGATTCCCTCTCCATCCCTTCGTCTAGGGGCTCATGTTTTATTACGGCCTGGATTTCCACAATCTGGCCCCAAACTTCATCCTCAACATCTCGGCATTTATCATCGTGTGCGAGGCCTTCCTCCGCATCAAGCCCCACTTCGGCCTATGTCTGAAGACCTTCAACGTCAAGCCGAAGGTGGTGGGCGGCCGCCAGGCGGAATGCGGAGGCGCCATGGTGGGCAAGATGCCCAAAATAACATGGCTTGAGGGCTCCTTTGTGGAAACCATAAAGGGGTGGCAATCGGGGTGTTCTATATCACTGAGCCGCGCGACCCCGCATGGGTAGCGCCCCCCCCCCCCCCCCCCCCCCCCCCCCCCCCCCCCCCCCCGAGTTCCGATCTGGCGCCCCCATGCGGCTCACCTCCTGGAAGGAGAAGGATCCTGGGGTAATTCAAAAGAGCTGACCGGACTCCAGTCATGTATTCAAAACATGGTGGACAAGAAGCTCAAGCTCGTCAACATAGTCCAGGTTATGCTCATCCGCTGGATACTCCCGTGCCAACAACGGGAGTTTACCTTGTGGGAGTTAAATCCGGCGT
Organism: Triticum urartu; assembly: GCF_003073215.2. Lineage (NCBI taxonomy): Eukaryota > Viridiplantae > Streptophyta > Magnoliopsida > Poales > Poaceae > Triticum > Triticum urartu. The sequence goes on along the minus strand of NC_053025.1, from coordinate 99,703,978 downwards.
AGCACCGAACTGTGAACAGGCTCTTCGATACGACTCATGAAGATGCCTAGAGGGTGCTGTTCAAGAGTGCCGAGGTCCCTCCCCCCATTACTGAGGATCGCGGATTCAGCGCGAAGTGCCACGCCAGTGCGGTAAGTTGTTTTACCTTTCACAGGATACTTATTTTTATATAGAATGACTCTATGGGGGATCTAAACTCCCATGCCTTTAACAGGACTGGCAGAAGATGGCCGAACAAATCGACTCTATGGGGGATTCCTTTGTCGCATTGCTTTCCTTAATGCCGGACTCAATTGTGCAGGCCGCCCCGAGCCAATATCGAGGTATCCTCGGACGGCTCCCTGGGCTCGTCGAACATGGATAGCGATCCAGTCCCGACCGCCACCTCCCCTCATCCAGCCGACAACGCCGAGGTGCTGTCTCAATAGGCACCGGATCGAGGGGGGACAGTGCCGGAGGCGCCTCAAGGCGACTGAGGGAGTCCTGGATTAGGGGGTGTCCGGGTGGCCGGACTATACCTTCGGCCGGACTCCTGGACTATGAAGATACAAGATTGAAGACTTCGTTCCGTGTCCAGAAGGGACTTTCCTTGGCGTGGAAGGCAAGCTTGGCGATATGGATATGTAGATCTCCTACCATTGTAACCGACTCCGTGTAACACTAGCCCTCTCCGGTGTCTATATAAACCAGGGAGTTTTAGCCCGTAGGACAAACAACAATCATACCATAGGCTAGCTTCTTATTGACTGAAGCCTGTACTAGCCTTCTAACAGACTTCGAGGTAAGTGTTTTAAATATAGTAGAAGTGTTACCGCATAGACAGTAGGACTCCTCCATCAAGAGGGCCCGAACCTGGGTAAAACTTCGTGTCCCCTGCCTCCTATTACCATCCGACCTAGACGCACAGTTCGGGACCCCCTACCCGAGATCTGCCGGTTTTGACATCGACATTAGTGATTTCATTGAGAGTTCCTCTGTGTCTTCGCTTTTAGGCCCGATGGCTTCTCCGATCATCAACAACGATGCGATCCAGGGTGATACTTTTCTCCCCAGATAGATCTTCGTATTCGGCGGCTTTGCACTGCGGGCCAATTCGCTTGGTCATATGGAGCAGATCGAAAGCTACGCCCCTGGCCATCAGGTCGGATTTGGAAGTTTGAACTACACGGCCGACATCCGCGGAGACTTGATCTTCGACGTATTCGAGCCACAGCCGAGCACGCTGCACTGTCACGATGGGCATGATTTAGCTCTACCGCCGAACAGTGCCTTGGAGGCCGCACCTGTGTCCGCTCCGACCCCTAGCTCGGAGCCGATCACACCAACCTAGGATGGGTGGTTAGACACCGCCTAGGGGGCTGCAATTTCTATGGCGATCGAGCCAAACACTAGCCTTGTTCTCTGCGAAGCCCGTGACTCCAAGGAGCCGGACTCCTCTCCAGACTCCGAGCCCTCCGCACCCCGATCGATCGAACCTGATTGGGCGCCGATCATGGAGTTCACTGCCGCGGACATCTTTCAGCACTCGCCCTTCGGTAATATTCTGAAGTCACTAAAGTCTCTCTCTTTGTCAGGAGAGCCCTGGCTGGACTATGTTCGGCAAGGTTGGGATGCGGATGATGAAGAAATTCAAAGCCCACCCACCACCCACTTCGTAGCCACTGTCGATGATTTAACCGACATGCTCGATGATTTAACTTCGGCGCCGCTCTAAATCCCGCCAAAGCAAAAACGGTGATTCCGGCACGGGAGATAATAACACCCCGGACAGCGCCGAAGACAACCACCTCCAGCAAGATTCAGCACAGGAGGATGGAGAAGCCAACCCTCATGAGAGAGTAGCAGACAGAGAGGTCGAGGACGATAATTACATGCCTCCCTCCGAAGACGAGGCAAGCCTCGATGACGACGAATTTGTCGTGCCGGAGGATCCCGTCGAACAAGAGTGTTTCAAACGCAGGCTTATGGTCACAGCGAGGAGCCTCAAGAAAAAACAACAACATCTTAGAGCTGATCAAGATTTGCTAGCCGACAGATGGACTGAAGTCCTTGCGGCCGAAGAGTATGAACTCGAACGCCCCTCCAAGAGCTACCCAAAGCGCAGGTTGCTACCCCAATTAGAGGAGGAAGCACTTAAACCTACATCACCAGCGCATGATGCGGCCGACCGGCCACCCCGTGGCCGCGACAGAGAGGCCTCTTGGCCCTCCACCCAAGTCGCACCCCGGCGCCGCTCAAAAACTACCAAGGCATGGGAAAATGCGCTAGACCTGTGAGACACATTGGAGGACAAGGAAAGGCAAACAAGATCGATCTACAGATCACGTGGGTGCCCCACGGCATGAGATGGTACTCGTCATGCCGGATATAGTAAATCCGGCCGGGCCGAACACAGTAGACAAAGCTTGTTTGAGCTGCGTCGTGATATAGCCCAGTATAGAGGCGCCGCACACCTACTATGCTTCACAGATGAAGTAATGGATCATCAAATCCCCGAGGGTTTCAAACCCGTGAACATCGAATCATATGATGGCAGAACAGATCCTGCGGTATGGATCGAGGACTATCCCCTTCATATCCACATGGCCCGCGGTAATGACTTACACGCCATCAAATACCTCCCACTCAAGCTTAAAGGACCAGCTCGACATTGGCTTAACAGCTTGCCAGCAGAATCAATTGGTTGTTGGGAGGACCTGGAAGCCTCATTCCTCGACAATTTCCAGGGCACTTATGTGCGACCACCAGACGCCGATGACCTAAGCCACATAATTCAGCATCCAGAGGAATCGACCAAACAATTTTGGACACGGTTCCTAACCAAGAAAAATCAAATCGTCGACTGTCCGGACGCAGAGGCCCTAGCAGCCTTCAAGCATAACATCCGCGACGAGTGGCTTGCACGGCACCTAGGACAGGAAAAGCCGAAATCTATGGCAGCCCTCATGACACTTATGACCCGCTTTTGCGCGGGAGAAGACAGCTGGCTTGCTCGCAGCAATAACATGACCAAGAGCCCTGGTAATTTGGATACCAAGGACAGCAGTGGCAGGTCGCGTCGCAACAAGCAAAAGTGCCACATTAACGGCGACAATGCTGAGGATACGGCAGTTAATGCCGGATTCAGAGGCTCTAAACCCGGTCAGCAGAAAAATCCATTCAAAAGAAATACTCCGGGCCCGTCCAGTTTGGACCGAATACTCGACCGCTCATGCCAAATACATGGCACCCCCGAAAAACCAGCCAATCACACCAACAGGGATTGTTGGGTGTTCAAGCAGGCAGGCAAGTTAAATGCCGAAAGCAGAGACAAGGGGCTGCATAGCGATGACGAGGAGGAGCCTTGGCTGCCGAACAACAGTGGACAGAAAGGTTTTCCCCCCAAAAGTGCGCACGGTGAACATGATATATGCAACCCACGTCCCCAAGAGGGAGCGGAAGCGTGTGCTAAGGGACGTATACGCGATGGAGCCAGTCGCCCCAAAGTTCAACCCATGGTCTTCCTGCCCGATCACTTTTGATCGAAGGGACCACCCCACTAGCATCCGTCATGGCGGATTCGCCGCATTGGTTCTAGACCCAATTGTTGAAGGATTTCACCGCACTAGAGTCCTTATGGACGGCGACAGTAGCCTGAACCTGCTTTATCAGGATACAGTGCGGAAAATGGGCATCGATCCCTCGAGGATTAAACCCACCAGAACAACCTTTAAAGGCGTCATACCAGGTGTAGAAGCCAACTGTACAGGCTCAGTTACACTTGAAGTGGTCTTCGGATCTTCGGATAATTTCCTAAGCGAGGAGTTAATCTTTGACATGGTCCCGTTGCGTAGTGGCTATCACGCACTGCTCGGGCGAACCGCATTTGCCAAATTCAATGCAGTGCCGCACTATGCATACCTCAAGCTCAAGATGCCAGGCCCTCGAGGCGTCATCGCGGTCAATGGAAACACCAATCGCTCTCTCCGAACGGAGGAGCATACGGCGGCTATCGCAGCGGAAGTACAAAGCAGCCTCTCAAGGCAATTCTCCAGTCCGGCCATTAAACGTCCGGACACCGTCAAGCGCGCCCGGAGTAACCTACAACAAGACCTCCTGGCACGTTCCGAGCAAGCGTAGCAATGCGGCCCCAACCCCAGCCCTCGCGAACTTGCGAAACCAGTGCCGTGCGTACATAACTATGCTCTGGAAATACCATGGGCACAGGGGGAGGGGAACCATCATGACACGACCGAAACGCGGCTTAAACCGCACTAGGGGCTGCCGATTTCTTAATTTTCTCTTATTTTCAGGACTCCATCCTTCGGAAGGCTTGTCCGGCAGTACAATTGCCGCACAAACGATACAACCAGGGAAGCAGAAAGCTACGCCGCACTACGGAACTCTAAGGTGGTCTCTATAACGAGCAGTATACCTGTTTCGCATAACATTCCGCAGCTCGCCCTTGGAAAAGACATATTTGATAGTCCCATCTTTTGATTATCGCACTATTTGTATCATTCTGCTTTGATCACAGCTTTTTAAAATAAACAATGCATAGCTTACGTCTATTACCGCATTACCTCTTTTTTACGAATATATGTTCATTAATGACATGTTGCACCCGTACACTTTGGTACGGCCAATACGCCAGGGGCTTAAGTACCCCACAACATGGTGTGAGAAGTCCGAACACTTTCACAAGTGCGGCACCCCGAACTTATAGCATTATATGCATCGGCTCCGAATCATGTCTTGGGTCAATAGGTCGGTTTGCCCGGCTCCTATGTTTTGGTACCTTACGTTCCGTTATATCGGCTAAGGTAGCACTAGGAGAACTACTGCGATTGTGCCCCAGTTGAGCTGGGCTAAGCACCTCAGTAGAGAAAGCTAAAACTGACCGTCATGATGAGGCGAGAGTTGGTCGCTGTTCAAGAGGTTTTCGAGTCCCTAAATACTTATGCCTCTTAGAGCGAGGAGTCGGCTTTGTCCGGCCTAGGCGTGGATAGCGCCCCGAACTCGGTCTTCCGAACACTAGGGGCTTCGCCGAAATTTAAAATTATAGAATTCTATGGCTAAGTGAGAGTGTTCAAGCATTATAGTCCGATTGCCTTGTTCCTTGTGTTGAGCGCATCCCTCGAAGGACCCAAGAATGGGAAAAAGAGCGCTCATGTTTCTCCCAAACACCCCAGCACTCGTGCCATGGGGGCAGAAGCCGACGACTCGCCATCTCTCAAATTTGATAAACGGCCGCACATAAGGTAATATTTTAAATTCAAAAAGCATTGCTTAGCGCACATGAACAAGTTTTCAGCGCACAAGACAAAATGAGTGAGTTCACCGAAAATTACATTCATAGAACATTCATCCGCCACAAGGTGGGCACCCTTCAGAACACCCTCATAATACATCTCGGGCTTGCGATGCTCCTTGCCTGGCGGTGGCCCGTCCTTCACAAGCTTCTCAGCATCTAGCTTGCCCCAGTGCACCTTCGCACGGGCAAGCGCCCTACGGGCACCCTCGATGCATACGGAGCGCTTGATGACTCCGAGCCTTGGACAGGCCTCCACCAGCCGCCTCACCAGCCCGAAGTAGCTCCCAGGCATGGCCTCCCAGGCCATAGCCGGACTATGAGGCCCTTCATGGCCTGTTCGGCGACCTTATGGAGCTCGACCAGCTGTTTCAGCTGGTCTCTTAAGGGCACCGGGTGTTCGGCCTCAGCATACTAAGACCAGAACACCTTCTCCGTCGAGCTTCCCTCCTCGGCTCGGTAGAAGGCGGCGGCATCCGACACGCTACGGGGCAAGTCTGTGAATGCTCCTGGAGCGCTCTGGATTCGGGTAAGTGACAAGTAATTCACTTTTACGTGCTTGCTTTGCATAAAGAATGCCTTACCCGCCGCTATCTTTTTTATTGCCTCAACCTCCTAGAGGGCCTTCTGGGCTTCGACCTTGGCAGACTTGGCATCTTCAATGGCCGCCGCGAGCTCAGACTCTCGCGTCTTCGAGTTAAGCTCCAAACTCTCATGTTTTTTCATGAGAGCCTGGAGCTCTTGCCGCACCTCGCCAACCTGCGTCTCATGCTTCTCCCGCTCGGTGCGCTCCGTGGCCGCCCTCTTTTCGGCCTCGGACAGCGCTTGCTTAAGGGTCGCCACCTCAGTTGTGGCCCCTACAATGGCCGCGTTAATCCTGTCACTTTTTGCAATTGCACCTTTCACATATTTCAATAATGTATTTCTTACCTTCCTTCTCCTCGAGCTGATGCTTGGCTAGGCGGAGCTCTTGCTCGGACCGCTTGAGGTTCTGCTTCAGCGTATCCACCTCCGCGGTCAGTGCGGCGGAGGCCAACAGCGAAGCCTGCATACGCATATTGACTTGATCATGTTAGACTCCTGCGATTATTAGATCCTCTATTCGGCTTTTCTTTTCGAATGCCGAACAGAGCATCAGGGGCTACTGTCTATGCAGTAATATTTTTACATATTCTTTACTTACCTCAAAGCCTGTTAGAAGGCTGGCACAGGCTTCAGTCAGTCCGCTCTTGGCGGACTGAACCTTCTGGATCACCGCACTCATAATAGTGCGGTGCTCCTCGTCGATGGAGGCGCCGTTAAGCGTCTGCAGCAAATTGTCCGGTGCCTCCGGTTGGACGGAGGTCACTGGCTCGGTAGGCTTGCTCCTCTTGGAAGGAGGCTGCCTACAGGAGTCCGGAACCGTTGAAAGGTTCCGGCGCGGTGTCCGGCTCAAGGCCGGACTTAGAGCCCTTGGGGGTTCTATCCCCTTTACGCCTGGAGTCCGGGAGGTTGCCTCGCGGTGCCTCCAGGACCACCTCCTCCTGGCTTGGAACCTGTTGGGACGCCACCTCGGCACCGTCCGTAGGGTGGGGGGAGGAAGCCTTCGGAAGCGAATTCACATCCGACGAGTCCAGGGAGCCGCTCGACGACTCGTCGAGCCCGTCTTTGGGCGGACTGCACACTCATGTTCAACGTAAGGAAAAGCTGTGCAATGGGGGAATACTATGAATCACTCTGGTATCCGGATACTTACGATTTCGCCAGGGGCTTGGCCCTGTGCGGCCACTCCTCTTCGCCGTAGTCGGCGTTGGTGGAGTAGTCCGGAGGAGGGGTCTTCCCCCTCTTGGACCCTTCGGCCTCCCCTGTTGGGGCGGCCTTCCTTTTCTTCCCTCCCCCCGCTGGGGGGGGAGAGGTCTCTTCTTCCTCCTCCTCATCTTTAGGGGAGGAGCACGCCTTGGAGTCGTCGGATGGTGAATCCGACACCTCCTGGCACCGGGCACTCTTTCGAGTCCCCGTGGCCTTCTTCTTGGCCTTCTTCTCTGGCACCACGTAAGGTGCCGGAACCAGCAGCTTCGCCAAGCGAGCGTCCGCTGGGCCTTCGGGCAAAGGAGCCGGATAGTTGATCTGTCCGGACGTCTCCTGCCAATCCTGTCAAAGGTAAGGGAACTTAGATCCCGCATGGAGTCAAACTATGAAAAACTAATACCCTGTAAAAGGTGAAAACAGCTTACCGCACGAGCGTGACGCTGCGTGCTGAATCCTCGATCCTCGATAGCGGATGCGGGGGCCTCGGCGCCCTTGAAAAGCACCTTCCAGGCATCTTCGTACGTCGTGTCGAAGAGCCTGCTCAGAGTTTGGTGCCGCGCCGGGTCGAACTCCCACAGGTTGAAAGCCCATTGTTGACACGGGAGGATCTGACGGATGAGCATAACCTGGACTACGTTGACAAGTTTGAGATTCCTATCCACCAGGGTTTGGACGCATGTTTGGAGTCCGGTCAGCGCTCCTTTTTTACCCCATGACAGGCCCGTCTCTTTCCAGGAGGCGAGCCGCGTAGGGGGTCCGGATCGAAACTCGGCGGCTGCGACCCATTCAAGGTCGCGCGGCTCGGTGATGTAAAACCAGCCCGACTGCCACCCCTTTAGGGACTCCACGAAGGAGCCCTCGAACCATAGGACGTTGGGCATCTTGCCCACCATGGCGCCTCCGCACTCGCTTGGGTGCCGCGCACCACCTTCGGCTTGACATTGAAAGTCATGAGCCATAGGCCGAAATGGGGGCGGATGCGAAGAAAGCCTCGCACACGACGATAAACGCCGAGATGTTGAGGACAAAATTCGGGGCCAGATCATGGAAATCCAGGCCATAGTAGCACATGAGCCCCTAGACAAATGGGTGGAGAGGGAAGCCCAGTCCACGGAGGAAATGGGGGAGGAACACCACCCTCTCATGGGGCCTAGGGGTGGGGATGAGCTGGCCCTCTTCAGGAAGCCGGTGCGCAATGTAGTTAGACAAGTATCCTGCCTTCCTCAGTCTTTTGATGTGTCCCTCCGTGACGGAGGAGACCATCCACTTGCCTCCCGCTCCGGACATGGCTGGAGAAGGTTGAGGTGGGGTGTGTGGACTTGGGCGCTGGAGCTCGAGTGCGCGGAAATGGATAGGCAAAGGAGGAAGAAGGCGTGGATGATAAGGTGGATCCTTATCCCCTTATATGGGTAGACGCGACTATGCGCCCCCACCAGCCTGGTAAAACTCGCTTATGTCCCAAGCGCCGCAGCCAATGGCGCGGTTGGGTTACCCACACCTGTATTGATGAGAATCCCGGAATAAGGGGACATGATCTCGGCTTTAATAAGATGTGCCAAGAAAACCGCCTCGCTAAACGCGCTGAGGTGGGATAGTAAAACGATTCGAATAAAGACTTGGCCGTGGTGTGATGTCATGCTACGGAATACATTAGCAGATTAGATTTGTGTAAATGTTATTCTCTCTATGGCAATATGTGGAAACTTATTTTGCAGAGTCGGACACTACCTTTGTGTTCAAAATCTTCTATGAAGTACTTGGAGGAGGAACCCGCCTTGCAATGCCGAAGACAATATGCGCGCTGGACTCGTCGTCATTGAAGCTTGGTTCAGGGGCTACTAAGGGAGTCCTGGATTAGGGGGTGTCCGGGTGGCCGGACTATACCTTCGGCCGGACTCCTGGACTATGAAGATACAAGATTGAAAACTTCGTCCTGTGTTCGGAAGGGACTTTCCTTGGCGTGGAAGGCAAGCTTGGCGATACGGATATGTAGATCTCCTACCATTGTAACCGACTCTGTGTAACCCTAGCCCTCTCCGGTGTCTATATAAACCGGTGAGTTTTAGTCCATAGGACAAACAACAATCATACCATAGGCTAGCTTCTAGGGTTTAGCCTCTCTGATCTCGTGGTAGATCTACTCTTGCACTACCCATATCATCAATATTAATCAAGCAGGACGTAGGGTTTTACCTCCATCAAGAGGGCCCGAACCTGGGTAAAACTTCGTGTCCCCTGCCTCCTGTTACCATCCAACCTAGACGCACAGTTTAGGACCCCCTACCCGAGATCTGCCGGTTTTGACACCAACAGCGACCTTCCGGACTCCGGGAGCCGAGGGGATGGGGTCCCCGAGAGCTCCGAGTTTCGTCCCTCATCCGAACACCGCGCCGGACCCTCCAACGATTCCGAGCTCGGGCTAGGTGGTCCCCTTCTAGGGGGGCAAAACGCCTGTGCCGGTGACCTCTGCCTATCCAGAGGCACCGGACACCTGCTGGAGGCGCTTCGCAGCGCTTCCATCGACGAGGAGCACCGCACCATTGAGTGCGGTGATCCTGAAGGTTCAGTCCGCCAAGAGCGGATTGACTGAAGCCTATACTAGCCTTCTAATAGGCTTCAAGGTAAGTGCTTTTTTTAAAATGTAGTAGGAATATTACCGCATAGATATTAGCCCCTGATGCTTTGTTCGAGTGTTCACAAAGAAAAGCCGAACGGAGGATCAAATAATACGCAGGAGTCTAATATAAGCATGTCAATATGCATATGCAGGCTTCGTTGTCTAGCGTCCGCCGCACTAACTGCGGAGGTAGCCATACTGAAGCAGGACCTCGATGGGTCCAAGAAAGAGCTCGGCCTTGTCAAGAGGCAGATCGAGGAGAACGAGGGTAAATAACACCCCGTCTATAGATATATGTATATAAAAAAGGACGCGATTGCAAAATGATAGGATCATTGTATGTTTTGCCAGGGGCCACGACTGAGGTGGCGACCCTGAAGCAAGCGCTGACCAAGGCCGAAGATACAGCGGCCAAGGAGCGCACCGAGCGAGAGAAGCACGAGGCTGTTGGGGAACATAGTAATTTCAAAAAAATTCCTACACACACGCAAGATCATGGTGATGCATAGCAACGAGAGGGGAGAGTGTTGTCTACGTACCCTCGTAGACCGTTCGCGGAAGCATTATATCAACGCGGTTGATGTAGTCGTACGTCTTCACGATCTGACCGATCCAAGTACCGAAAGCATGGCACCTCCGAGTTCTGCACACGTTCGGCTCGGTGACGTCCTCGCCTTCTCGATCCAGCAAGAGGGGTGAATTAGTAGATGAGTTCCGGCAGCACGACGGCGTGGTGACGGTGTTGGTGAAGAACAATCTCCACAAGGCTTCGCGTAAGCACTACGAAAACTAGGACAGAGGATAAACTAGAGGGGACGGGGTTGCCGGCACACGGCTTGGTGTTTCTTGACATGTCTTTGGTGCTAGCCCTACCCCTCTATTTATATGTTGAGCCCTGGGGTCGAAACTTGGAGTAAAAGCCTCCTCAAATTTGGTTTCACCCGAAAGGCAAGAGTCCTTCTCGAACTCCAGGGCTAGACGCCAGGGTTCCCGGCATCTACCCCCTAGACGCCAGGGTTCCTGGCGTCTAGCCTTTGGTCTCCGCAAAACTTCCTTTTGCACTTTCCAAAAGCCTCATGGGCTTTCCCCTTTGGCCCAGATAAAGTGTTCTCGTGCCCAAACATTTCGGGAAACATCCGGAACCCCTTCTGGAGATCAAACACTACTATCCCATATATCAAACTTTGTCTCCGGACCATTTCGGAGTTCCTCGTCATGTCCGTGATCTCATCCCGGACTCTGAACAACATTCGGTCATCAACATACATAACTCATATAGTACTATATCGTCAATGAATGTTAAGCATGTGGACCCTACGGGTTCGAGAACTATGTAGACATGACCGAGACACCTCTCTGGTCAATAACCAATAGCGGGACCTGGATGCCCATATTGGCTCCTACATATTCTACGAAGATCTTTATCGGTCAGACCACATAACAACATATGTTGTTCCCTTTGTCATCGGTATGTTACTTGCCCGAGATTCGATCGTCGGTATCTCAATGCCTAGTTCAATCTCGTTACCGACAAGTCTCTTTACTCGTTCCGTAATACATCATCCCGCAACTAAATCATTAGTTGCAATGCTTGCAAGGCTTATAGTGATGTGCATTACCGAGTGGGCCCAGAGATACCTCTCCGACAATCGGAGTGACAAATCCTAATCTCGAAATATGCCAACCCAACAAGTACCTTTGGAGACACCTGTAGAGCACCTTTATAATCACCCAGCTACGTTGTGACGTTTGGTGGCACACAAAGTGTTCCTCCGGTAAACGGGATTTGCATAATCTCATAGTCATAGGAACATGTATAAGTCATGAAGAAAGCAATAGCAACAAACTAAACGATCAAGTGCTAAGCTACCGGAATGGGTCAAGTCAATCACATCATTATCCTAATGATGTGATCTCATTAATCAAATGACAACTCATGTCTATGGTTAGGAAACATAACTATCTTTTATCAACGAGCTAGTCAAGTAGAGGCATACTAGTGACACTCTGTTTGTCTATGTATTCACACATGTATTATGTTTCCGGTTAATACAATTCTAGCATGAATAATAAACATTTATCATGATATAAGGAAATAAATAATAACTTTATTATTGCCTCTAGGGCATATTTCCTTCAGTCTCCCACTTGCACTAGAGTCAATAATCTAGTTCACATCGCCATGTGATTTAACATCAATAGTTCACATCACCATGTGATTAACACCCATAGTTCACATCGACATGTGACCAACACCCAAAGGGTTTACTAGAGTCAATAATCTAGTTCACATCGCTATGTGATTAACACCCAAAGAGTACCGAGGTGTGATCATGTTTTGCTTGTGAGAGAAGTTTAGTCAACGGGTCTGCCACATTTAGATCCATAAGTATTTTGCAAATTTCTATGTCAACAATGCTCTGCATGGAGCTACTCTAGCTAATTGCTCCCACTTTCAATCTGTATCCAGATTGAGACTTAGAGTCATCTGGATCTGTGTCAAAACTTGCATCGACGTAACCCTTTACGACGAACCTTTTGTCACCTCTATAATCAAGAAACATATCCTTATTCCACTAAGGATAATTTTGACCAATGTCCAGTGATCTACTCCTAGATCACTATTGTACTCCCTTGCCAAACTCAGGGCAGGGTATACAATAGGTCTGGTACACAGCATGGCATACTTTATAGAACCTATGGCCGAGGCATAGGGAATGACTTTCATTCTCTCTCTATCTTCTGCCGTGGTCGGGTTTTGAGTCTTACTCAACTTCACACCTTTGTAACACAGGCAAGAACTCCTTCTTTGACTGTTCCATTTTGAACTACTTATCTTGTCAAGGTATGTACTCATTGAAAAACTTATCAAGTGTCTTGATCTATCTCTATAGATCTTGATGCTCAATATGTAAGCAGCTTCACTGAGGTCCTTTTTTTTGAAAAACTCCTTTCAAACATTCCTTTATGCTTTGCAGAATAATTCTACATTATCTCCGATCAACAATATGTCTTTCACATATACTTATCAGAAATGTTGTAGTGCTCCCACTCACTTTCTTGTAAATACAGGCTTCACCGCAAGTCTGTATAAAACTATATGCTTTGATCAACTTATCAAAGCGTATATTCCAACTCCGAGATGCTTGCACCAGTCCATAGATGGATCGCTGGAGCTTGCATATTTTGTTAGTACCTTTAGGATTGACAAAACCTTCTGGTTGCATCATATACAACTCTTCTTTCATAAATCCATTAAGGAATGCAGTTTTGTTTATCCATTTGCCAGATTTCATAAAATGTGGCAATTGCTAACATGATTCGGACAGACTTAAGCATAGATACGAGTGAGAAACTCTCATTGTAGTCAACATCTTGAACTTGTCGAAAACCTTTTTGCGACAATTCTAGCTTTGTAGATAGTAACACTACTATCAGCATCCGTCTTCCTCTTGAAGATCCATTTAATCTCAATGGATCGCCGATCATTGGGCAAGTCAGTCAAAGTCCATACTTTGTTCTCATACATGGATCTCATCTCAGATTTCATGGCCTCAAGCCATTTCGCGGAATCTGGGCTCATCATCGCTTCCTCATAGTTCGTAGGCTCATCATGGTCAAGTAACATGACCACCAGAATAGGTTTATCGTACCACTCTGGTGCAGATCTCACTCTGGTTTACCTACGAGGTTCGGTAGTAACTTGATCTGAAGTTACATGATCATCATCATTAGCTTCCTCACTAATCGGTGTAGTAGTCACAGGAACAGATTTCTGTGATGAACTACTTTCCAATAAGGGAGCAGGTACAGTTACCTCATCATGTTGTACTTTCCTCCCACTCACTTCTTTCGAGAGAAACTCCTTTTCTAGAAAGGATCCATTCAAAGCAATGAATATATTGCCTTCGGACCTGTGATAGAAGGTGTACCCAACATTTTCTTTTGGGTATCCTATGAAGACACACTTCTCCGATTTGGGTTAGAGCTTATCAGGTTGAAACTTTTTCACATAAGCATTGCAACCTCAAACTTTAAGAAACGACAGCTTAGGTTTCTTGCCAAACCATAGTTCATACGGTGTCGTCTCAACGGATTTAGATGGTGCCCTATTTAACGTGAATGCAGCTGTCTCTAATGCATAACCCCAAAACGATAGTGGTAGATCGGTAAGAGACATCATAGATTGCACCATATCTAATAAAGTACGGTTATGACGTTCGAACACACCATTACACTGTGGTGTTCCAGGTGGCGTGAGTAGTGAAACTATTTCACATTGTTTTAACTGAAGGCCAAACTCGTAACTCAAATATTTTACTTCTGCGATCATATCGTAGAAACTTTTATTTTTGTTATGATGATTCTCCACTTCACTCTGAAATTCTTTGAACTTTTCAAATGTGTCAGACTTGTGTTTCATCAAGTAGATATACTCATATCTGCTCAAATCATCTGTGAAGATCAGAAAATAATGATACCTGCCGTGAGCCTCAATATTCATCGGACCATATACATCAGTATGTATGATTTCCAACAAATCTTTTGCTCGCTCTATTGTTCCGGAGAACGGAGTCTTAGTCATCTTGCCCATGAGGCATTGTTCGCAAGCATCAATTGATTCATAATCAAGTGATTCCAAAAGTCCATCAGCATGGAGTTTCTTCATGCGCTTTACACCAATATGACCTAAACGGTAGTGCCAAAATCAAGTTGCACTATCATTATAAACTTTGCATCTTTTGGCTTCAATTTTATGAATATGTGTATTATTACGATCGAGATCCAACAAACCATTTTCGTTGGGTGTGTAACCATATAAGGTTTTATTCATGTAAATAGAACAACAATTTATTCTCTTACTTAAATGAATAACCGTATTGCAATAAACATGATCAAATCATATTCATGCTCAACGCAAACACCAAATAACACTTATTTAGGTTCAACACTAATCCCAAAAGTATAGGGAGTGTGCGATGATGATCATATCAATCTTGGAACCACTTCCAACACACATCCGCACTTCACCCTTAACTAGTCTATGTTCATTCTGCAACTCCCGTTTTGAGTTACTACTCTTAGCAACTGAACCAGTATGAAATATCGAGGGGTTGCTACGAACACTAGTAAAATACACATCAATAATCTGTATATCAAATATACCTTTGTTCACTTTGCCATCCTTCTTATCCGCCAAATACTTGGGGCAGTTCCGCTTCCAGTGACCAGTCCCTTTGCAGTAGAAGCACTTAGTCTCAGGCTTAGGACCAGACTTGGGCTTCTTCACTTGAGCAGCAACTTGCTTGCCGTTCTTCTTGAAGTTCCTCTTCTTCCGTTTGCCCTTTTCTTGAAACTAGTGGCCTTGTCTACCATCAACACTTGATATTTTTCTTGATTTCTACCTTCGTTGATTTCAGCATTACGAAGAGCTTGGGAATCGTTTCCGTTATCCCTTGCATATCATAGTTCATCACGAAGTTCTACTAACTTGGTGATGGTGACTAGAGAATTCTGTCAATCACTATTTTATCTGGAAGATTAACTCCCACTTGATTCAAGCGATTGTAGTACCCAGACAATCTGAGCACATGCTCACTGCTTGAGCTATTCTCCTCCATCTTTTAGCTATAGAACTTGTTGGAGACTTCATATCTCTCAACTCGGGTATTTGCTTGAAATATTAACTTCAACTCTTGGAACATCTCATATGGTCCATGATGTTCAAAACGTCTTTGAAGTCCCGATTCTAAGCCGTTTAAGCATGGTGCACTAAACTATCAAGTAGTCATCATATTGAGCTAGCCAAATGTTCATAACATCTGCATCTGCTCCTACAATAGGTTTGTCACCTAGCGGTGCATCAAGGACATAATTCTTCTGTCCAGCAATGAGGATAATCCTCAGATCACGGATCCAATCCGCATCATTGCTACTAACATTTTTCAACTTAGTTTTCTCTAGGAACATATAAAAATTAAATGGGGAGCAACATCGCGAGCTATTGATCTACAACATAGATATTCTAATACTACCAGGACTAAGTTCATGATAAATTAAAGTTCAATTAATCATATTACTTAAGAACTCCCACTTAGAAAGACATCCCTCTAATCTTGTAAGTGATCATGTGATCCAAATCAACTAAACCATAACCGATCATCACGTGAAATGGAGTAGTTTTCAATGGTGAACATCACTATGTTGATCATATCTACTATATGATTCACGCTCGACCTTTCGGTCTCAGTGTTCCGAGGCCATATCTGCATATGCTAGGCTTGTCAAGTTTAACCTGAGTATTCTGCGTGTGCAAAACTGGCTTGCACCCATTGTAGATGGACGTAGAGCTTATCACACCCGATCATCACGTGGTGTCTGGGCACGACGAACTTTGGCAACGGTGCATACTCAGGGAGAACACTTTTATCTTGAAATTTAGTGAGAGATCATCTTATAATGCTACCGTCAATCAAAGCAAGATAAGATGCATAAAAGATAAACATCACATGCAATCAATATAAGTGATATTATATGGCCATCATCATCTTGTGCTTGTGATCTCCATCTCCGAAGCACTGTCATGATCACCATCGTCACCGCTACCTATTCCAACCAAGGGAATGAGCGTCTCCGTGAGGGAGGACAGCCCAGGGGAAGAATCTGACATTCTCTCGCCCCAGGGAAGGAAGAGGACTACCTCTGAAGATCCGAAAACCAAGGTTTCCAAACGGGAGAAGAAATCTCCAATGGAGGGTCCTGCCTCAGAGGGTGCTCTTGCCGCATAATGTCCGCGCGGGGATCAGCCCTCTAACGAGCTGTAAGTAATCAAAAAGTACTTAATAGTGAAGATATCCTGCCTTACTTCCAAGGAAAATAACCGAAGCATTTATCTTGCAGTTCGGATCTTAGCCCTTCTCAGCAGAGCTCGTCTTCAGGGGATCTTCTTCCGGAGATGATGGAGAGAGAAACGCCTCCCCCGGACTCCCCAGCTCAAGAAGGGGGCGACCTTGAAGTGTCGTCGCGGAGGGTCTCTCAGGATCCGGCGAGGCCAGAAGACAATCCTATGGCCACCCAAAGTCCCCAGTATCCGGCTCTTGAAGAGAGCAACTGAAAGAGTCCGGTACCGTCTGGTATGCGGTCGGACGTACTGAGGGATCTGCTAGAGCGAGCGACTATCTCAGAAGAGCACCGTACATTGATGGGTATGGTGATTGAAAGGATTTCGTCCGCTGAAAGTGGGTTGCATGAAGCCTTTATGAGTCTACTGACGGGTTTTGAGGTACGTGAAATTATGTACATTTTTGACAGTACCACACATTTTAAGGTGTGCCCTGTGTAGATAGTAGCCCCTGAGACTCTGGTTGTCGTCGAGAACGGCGGCAAACAGAGGATCATAGTCCCAGGTAATGACCAGACCGCCTTTATGTGCAGGTGGTTGAAGCTCCGGTGGCTAGCCGGACTGATGGGTTTGCCGGACTAAAGCGGCAACTGGATGCGGCAGATGCCGACATTATGCTTGTCAACAAGCGGCTTGACGAGGCACAGGGTGAGTGATTTTTCTGGTGATCGTCACATAATAAGAGCAGCATGATGCCAATATCTTTAATATGTTGTGACTGCAGATGGAGCTGCCACCGTGGAGGCCCTTCGGGCGGAGCTTGCCCGAGCCAAGGAGCAGGCAAGGAGTAGTAATGCCGCCGCTTTAAAGGCGGCCGAAGAGTTAAGAGCCGAAAAGGCCGTGCATTACGAGAGCAAAGAGAAAATGGCCAAGATGGCTGTAAAGTTAAAAGACACTGCCGACCGTTGCTAGCTTCTTGAAGAAGAAAACCGGGCGAAGGCGACGGGCCTGGAAAAGGCCACGATGGCGACCAAAGACACCCGCTCTGCGATGAGAGCGAAGAAGGAGGAGCTGCGTCAAGCCGGGGATATCGCGGCTGGGAAACCCTTCATGCTGCGGAGGAAGTTTGGAGATCCTCAGTATGCCCCTCTGGACCGGCTGTGGAGTTCGGCGGACGCATATCTTGACTTGGTGGCGAGTGCTGTGGATGCGGCCGAATACTTCCGAGATCAAATAGATCATGAAGTGGACAAGCTATTCTGGTCACAATTTAATGTTCCAGAGCATCCGCTTCCATTGACTGATCAGCTTGCCGAATGGGCCAAGCTAAATAGATTGTCCGGACTCGCCATGAGGTCTGTTGTGGATCATCTATGGACAGAAAGGCCAAAGCTGAACAACTATTTTAGTTTGGTGCACAGTTCCTTGGTGTGGTGCCGCGCATTAATGCGATGAAGAGGTCGATGTGCATAGAAGGCTCGCGGATGGCCCTTGCCCGTGTCAAAACATACTGGGCGGAGATGGATGCCACCACTGTCGCGGCGCAGGGTTCGGCCATAGGCTGAGTGGCTGTCGAGCACTATTTTGAAGAAGTTCTTGAAGGCACTCGTTCGATAGAGGCCCAGTGCTCAAAGAATATTATGTTTGAATGACATGTATTCCCATTGTAAAAACAATGTTTTGTTAAGTTTATCAAGGCTCTATTAATACTTTTTCCGGAAAGTATTATGATGCCTCCTGTGCGGCCGTTTATATATATATGTATATAACCTGAAAGATTGCACTCGTCGGCTTCAGCCCCCACGCATATAATGCGGGGGTGTTCGCAGAAGAAGCATGTTCACACTTGATCCAATGTCTTGGTCCATTAAGGAGGTGATAGCACAGCGAACTAGGCAACCGGACTATAATGCTTTAACACTTTCACTTAGCCAGAGGAGTTTGACACTGGGGCTACTATATAGCCCCTGGTGGCTCCGCACTCATCCAAATTCGGGGTGCGTACATGCCTGGCTGGGAAACGACCCTTCGTTAAGGCGGAGGAATCCCGAAGATTCCGATAGGTCATCGAGTGGTTGACCATTTGCACGCTATATCACGACAGTCAGTTTTCGGCTTTCTCTACTGAGGTGCTCGTCTGGATGAACCAGGGCACAATCGTAGTAGTTCTCCTGGTGCCGCCTTAGCCGATAGAGCGGAACGTAAGGCAGCAAAACACAGGAGCCGGGCAAACCCAACATTTGACCAAAGACATGATTCGGAGCTAATGCATATAAGGCCAAACTTGCGACGCCGAACACTCCCTAAGGTATTCGGTCTTTATGGTGTAAACCGGGCGTAAACAATGCCCTTTGTAATAATCCCCTGGTGTCTAGGTATGTGCATTATTCTGACGTGGCCACATGCCAAGACGCCAGCATCCTTCTCAATTGTACTGAGAATTCTAGGGATGTGTATCAACAAGAGACAGTAAAAAAGGTTTACGCAGGGTCTTAATCTAAAAAGAATCCTCGGAGCGGGTCCCTGCTGCACGTCTGCGCCTGTGTCTCTGTTGTGCCGTATCCTGGACGGGTGTAGCACGATGGTCATCTATAAAAGAGAGGAACTTAGTTGAAAAGTTGTCGTGCAAAAAGGTAGGTTGTACAAAAGAAAATATGTACAGTTCAAGATGAGTAAAGTTGAGCCTCATTGCCACTTGTTTACGCACGTTGAGCCCCTTGTATTGTAATGGGGGTATAGCCATCAAACCTGTATCAATTACAAATAACTGCGCCGGACTCGTCTAACCGCGTCCGTGGTCTTAACGACCTGTCAGATGCTTCAGTTGGTGAGGCCGTTTAGCGTGCGGCTACCAAGGCAGCCGCACGGTCTTCCACGCGCAAGGAGTGCTCAATATTTCCATTTATCGTGATGATGCCGTGTGGACCGGGCATCTTAAGCATAAGAGAAGCGTAATGCGGTATTGCGTTGAAGCGAGCGAAATCTTCGCGTCCGAGTAGAGCTTGATAGCCACTTTGGAACGGAGCGATGTGGAAGGTTAACTTTTCGCTACGGAAGTTATCAGGAAAGCCGAATATAACCTCTAGTAGCAGGGAGCCCGTGCAATGGGCTTCTGGGCCTGGCATTACTCCTTTAAAGGTAGTATTTCTATGGCTAATTTTTGATGGGTCTATCCCCATGTTGCGTACTGTGTCCTAATATATCAGGTTTAAACTATTGCCGCCGTCCATCAGAACTCGTGTGAAGTGGTATCCGTCAATTATTGGGTCTAATACCAAGGCAGCCCATCCCGCACGTCAGACACTTGCTGAGTAATCCCGATGGTCAAAAGTGATCGGCTGGGATGACCAGTGGCAGAATTCCGCGGTGATAGGCCCTGGGGCATGTGTCTCTGGGAGTGCCGCTTTGTTTCTCCCCTTTATTACGTGTAACACGTTGACTGTTTTGACTTCTGGTGGGAATTTCTTCTGTTCCCCGGTGCTTTTCTTGCGAGGCTCGTCCTCGTCTTCGCTTGGTGTATCCTGCCCCTTATGTTCGGCGTTGAGCTTGCCGGACTGCTTGAAGACCCAACATTCTCTATGGGTATGATTTGCAGGTTTGTCGGGGGTATTATGGATATGACATATTTGGTCCAGAATCTTGTTTAGGCTGGACAGTTCGTCTCTCTTGCCTTTGGAGGGCGGCTTTTGCTGACCTGGCCGGGAGCTTCTGAATCCGGCATTTACCGCCGTGCTCTTCGGGCTGTCTTCTTTATTCCGGTGCTTGTTTTTGCTGCGTCGTGATTTCCCGTTTCCGTCCCTGACTTCGGACGTACTTGGGTCGCTGGTGCTGCATCGGGCTAACCAGCTATCCTCGCCCGCGCAAAAGCGGGTCATGAGGCTTGTTAATGCTGCCATTGTTCTCGGCTTTTCTTGGCCGAGGTGTCTGGCGAGCCATTCGTCTCGAATGCTGTGCTTGAAAGCTGCTAAGGCTTCGGCGTCTGAACAGTCTACTATTTGGTTCTTCTTGGTGAGGAACCTATTCCAAAGCTTTCGGGCTGACTCTCTGGGCTGTTGAGTTATATGACTTAAATCGTCTGCCCGAAAGGCATCTTCGAGCTCTTCCCAGCTTCCAATGGAGTTTTCGGGGAGGCTTTTAAGCCAGTGCCGAGCTGGCCCTTTGAGCTTGAGGGGTAAATACTTGATGGCATGGAGATCGTCTCCTCGAGCCATGTGGATATGGAGGATATAGTCCTCAATCCAAACCCCAGGGTCTGTTGTTCCGTTGTACGCCTCTATGTTTATGGGTTTGAATCCCTCTGGAAATTCATGTTCCAGCACCTCGTCGGTGAAACATAGGGGGTGTGCGGCACCCCTGTATTTGGGTGTACCGTGGTGTTCGGATGTTTGTTGTGTTGACTTGCATACTAGAGCACGCTAATGTGGCCCGTATATGGATCTTGTTGCGCCGTCCTTTTGATGCGAGCCCTTGCGTGGATCGCGTATTGGCTTATGTGCGGCATCGTTTGCCGCTCTATATTGGCCACGAGGTCGTCTATCCGACCGGATGGCCATTTTGTTTTCTAATTGCGGGGGATCTAAGGCCTCCTCGTCGAATTCGGGTAGCAACTTTCGCTTCGGGTAGCTCTTGGTGTGGCGATTACCACCGTACTTTGCTGCAGTGTTGAGTACTTCACTCCATCTGATTCTGAGTGTGTCTTGCGCAGCCCTGAGCCTTTGCTTCTGCTTTTTCAGACTCCTCGCAGTGGCAACAAGACTTTGATGGGCATTCTGTTGCTCCGGGCGTCTGTCCGGTGTGATATCGTCCGGACTGTTATCTTCGACGGAGTTGGGTTGTTCGGTTTGATTCTCCGTGTTGCCCTGGTCAGGCGATGGTTCACCCTGCTCTGTCGCTGGGTCTATATGACCGATGTTTCTGCCGAGGCGGGGTTTGGAGCGGCGCTTACGCTGCCACTTTGACTGCTTCTCGATGGAACAACCCTTCGTTCCGTCCTTCCGTTCCTCGCCGTCGTTTTCTTTGGGTGTGTCCACCATGTATACATCATATGATGAAGTGGGCGTCCATTGCCCCGTGGGCAGTGGTTCCTGTTCGTCTCCTGCATCGTCGTCCATACCGTCGATGTCTTCGGAGTCGAGGTCGAGCATGTCGGTCAAATCGTCGACAGTGGCTACTAAGTGGGTGGTGGGTGGGCGGCGAATTTCTTCGTCATCCGCCCCCCAATCCTGCCGGACATAGTTCTATCCAACCGTCCATGGATGGCGCAACTGGTTCCGAATTGAGGGTCGGAGCAGTTGCCGGCGCGATCTCTTGGACACTGTCTGATGGCAGAGCTAAATCATGCTCATCGTGACCGTGTGGCGCGCTAAGCAGGGGCTCGAATCCGTTGAAGATCAAGTCTCCGCGGATATCGACCGTGTAGTTTAAGCTTCCAAACCCGACCTTGTGGCTAGGGGCGTAACTCTCGATCTGCTCCAGATGGCCAAGCGACTTGGCCCGCAGTGCGAAGCCGCCGAACTCAAAGATCTGTCCGGGGAGAAAAGTCTCACCCTGGACTGCATCGCTATCGATTATCGTAGGAGCCATCAAGCCTAACGGCGACGACACAGAGGAACTCTCAATGAAAGCACCAATGTCGGTGTCAAAACCGGCGGATCTCGGGTTGGGGGTCCCGAACTGTGCGTCTAAGGCGGATGGTAATAGGAGGCAGGGGACACGATGTTTTACCCAGGTTCGTGCCCTCTTGATGGAGGTAAAACCCTACGTCCTGCTTGATTATTCTTGATAATATGAGTAGTACAAGAGTTTATCTACCATGAGATCGGAGAGGCTAAACCTTAGAAGCTAGCCTATGGTATGATTGTATGTTGTCCTACGGACTAAAACCCTCCGGTTTATATAGACACCGGAGGGGACTAGGGTTACACAAGGTCGGTTACAAAGCAGGAGATATACATATCCGTATTGCCTAGCTTGCCTTCCACGCCAAGGAGAGTCCCATCCGGACACGGGACGAAGTCTTCAATCTTGTATCTTCATAGTCCAACAGTCCGGCCAAAGGATATAGTCCGGCTGTCCGGAGACCCCCTAATCCAGGACTCCCTCACCTACATTTGGACATCGGAAGAATTCCATGTAAAATCGGGATTTTACTGGAGTACCGGAGGGGTTACCGAAACCCCCCGGGGGCTAATGGGCCTTGTTGGGCCATAAGGGAAAGACAGAGGGGTCGACCTACGGCAGGCAGCGCGCCCCCTCCCCTCTGGTCCGAAATGGACTAGGAGAGGGGGGCGGCGCCCCCCTTTCCTTCTCTTTCTCTCCCTTCCTTTACCCCTCCGAGTAGGAGTAGGAAAGAGGGGAATCCTACCCCTACTAGGAGGAGGATTTCTCCTCCTGGCGCACCAACAAGGGCCGTACAGCCTCCCCCTTGCTCCTTTATATACAGGGGCAGGGGGTACCTCTAGACACACAAGCTGATCACAAAGATCTCTCCCTGCCGTGTGTGGTGCCCCCCTCCACCATAATCCACCTCGGTCATACTGTAGCGGTGCTTAGGCGAAGCCATGCCACGGTAGCTTCATCAACATCGTCACCACGCCATCGTGCTGACGAAACTCTTCCCCGAGCTCTACTGGAACGTGAGTTCGCGGGACGTCACCGAGTTGAACGTGTGCCGAACGCGGAGGTGCCGTATGTTCGGTACTGAAGATCGGTCGATCGTGAAGATGTCCGACTACATCAACCGCGTTGTCATAATGCTTCCGCTTAACGGTCTACGAGGGTACATGGACAACACTCTCCCCTCTCGTTGCTATGCATCACCATGATCCTGCGTGTGCGTAGGAAAATTTTGAAATTACTACGTTCCCCAACAGTCTGTTTCTCCAACTATAGTGGAATCGGTTTCAATGAACAGGGTTATTTCTGAAGATCAAAAAGCAATCACTATACTACATTGTGGTTTTGATGCGTAGGTAACAACGGTTCTTGATAGAAGCCCGTTGCTACGTCTCCGTCGTATCTACTTTTCCAAACACTTTTGCCCTCGTTTTGGACTCTAACTTGCATGATTTGAATGGAACTAACTCGGACTGACGCTGTTTTCAGCAGAATTACCATGGTGTTATTTATGTGCAGAAACAAAAGTTCTCGGAATGACCTGAAACTTCACGGAGCAACTTTTTGGAAAATATAAAAAATACCTGCAAAAGATGAAGGCCAGGGGGCCCACCACCTGTCCACGAGGGTGGGGGGCGCGCCTGCCCCCTAGGGCGCGCCCCCTACCTCGTGGGCCCCCTGGAGCTCCTCCGACTCCAACTCCAACTCTATATATTTTGTTTCGGGGAGAAAAAAATCAGAGAGAAGGATTCATCGCTTTTTACGATACGGAGCCAACGCCAAGCCGTAAAACCTCTCGGGAGGGCTGATCTAGAGTCCGCTCGGGGCTCTGGAGAGGGGAATCCGTCACCATCGTCTCCATCAACCATCCTCCATCACCAATTTCATGATGCTCACCGCCGTGCGTGAGTAATTCCATCATAGGCTTGCTGGACGGTGATGGGTTGGATGAGATCTATCATGTAATCGAGTTAGTTTTGTTAGGGTTTGATCCCTAGTATCCACTATGTTCTGAGATTGATGTTGCTATGACTTTGCTATGCTTAATGCTTGTCACTAGGGCCCAAGTGCCATGATTTCAGATCAGAACCTATTATGTTTTCATCAATATATGAGAGTTCTAGATCCTATCTTGCAAGTCTATAGTCACCTATTATGTGTTATGATCCGTTAACCCCGAAGTGAAAATAATCAGGATACTTACCGGTGATGACCGTAGTTTGAGGAGTTCATGTATTCACTGTGTGTTAATGCTTTGTTCCGGTACTCTATTAAAAGGAGGCCTTAATATCCCTTAGTTTCCGTAAGGACCCCGCTGCCACGGGAGGGTAGGACAAAAGATGTCATTCAAGTTCTTTTCCATAAGGACGTATGACTATATTCGAAATACATGCCTACATTATATCAATGAACTGGAGCTAGTTCTGTGTCACCCTAGGTTATGATTGTTACATGATGAACCGCATCCGGCATAATTCTCCATCATTGATCCATTGCCTACGAGCTTTCTATATATTGTTCTCCGCTTATTTACTTTTCCGTTACTATTGCTATCATCACTACAAAATACCAAAAACACTACTTTTGCTACCGTTTCCTTTTGCTACTGTTACCACTACTATCATATTACTTTGCTACTAAACACTTTGCTGCAGATATTAAGTTTCCAGGTGTGGTTGAATTGACAACTCAGCTGCTAATACTTGAGAATATTCTTTGGCTCCCCTTGTGTTGAATCAATAAATTTGGGTTGAATACTCTACCCTCGAAAACTGTTGCGATCCCCTATACTTGTGGGTGATCAAGACTATTTTCTGGCGCCGTTGCCGGGAGCATAGCTCTATTTTTTGAGTCACTTAGGATTTATATCTGCTTATGATTATGAAGAACTTGAGAGATCCAAAAACCAAGATTTATCCCTCAACCTCAAGGGGGGGGTAAGGAACTGCCATCTAGCTCTGCACTTGATTCACCATCTGTTATGAGTAAGCTTGTGACACCTAAACCTGCTTCTGCTATTCGTTCTGATATGTCGCATGTTATTGATGATGCCACTTCTGCTATGCATGATACTTATGATGAAACTACTTCTATGCTTGATACTACTGTGCCACTTGGTGAATTTCTTGATGAACAACTTGCTAGGGCTAGAGAGAATGAAAATATTGAATCTGATAATACTGATGAAATTGATGATGAAGACTTGCCTGTTATTCCTGAGGGTTATGTTTTTGATAAAGAAGCTTATTTAGCTATGTTAGCTTGCAAAGATAGATACGAACTCAAGAGGTTATTAGCTAAATGGAATCAACAATCACTAAATACTAGAATGAAACCTGACCCTGCTTTTGCTACTTCACCTATCTGTGTTACTGATAAGGATTATGAATTCTCTGTTGATCCTGATATAATTACTTTGGTTGAATCTGATCCTTTTCATGTCTATGAATCTGAAACTGTTGTGGCACATCTTACTAAATTAAATGATATAGCTACCCTGTTCACTAATGATGAGAGAACTCGTTACTTTTATATCCTTAAAATATTTCCGTTCTCATTAAAGGGTGATGCTAAGATATGGTTTAATTCTCTTGATCCTGGTTGTGTGCGTAGTCCCCAGGATATGATTTATTACTTCTCTACTAAATATTTCCCTGCTCATAAGAAAAAAGCTGCTTTAAGGGATATATATAATTTTGTGCAAATTGAAGAAGAGAGTCTCCCACAAGCTTGGGGGAGGCTTCTCAAGTTACTTAATGCTTTGCTTGATCATCCTCTTAAGAAAAATGAAAAATGAAATACTGATATCTTTTATAATGGACTAACCGATGCTTCTAGAGATTACTTGGATAGTTGTGCTGGTTCTGTTTTCAGGGAAAGAACACCGGATGAAGCTGAAATCCTATTGAATAATATGTTGACAAACGAAAATAATTGGACGCCTCCTGAGCCAGTTCCCGAGCCTATTCCTAAACCAACTCCGAAGAAGAGAGGTATTCTATTTCTTAGTCCTGAAGATATGCAAGAGGCAAAGAAATCTATGAAAGAAAAAGGTATTAAAGCTAAAGATGGTAAGAATTTACCTCCTATTGAAGAAATACACGGTCTTAATTTACCGCCTGTTGAAGAAACATATGATCCTAATCCATTACCTATTGAATAAACTCATGGTCTTGATAACCCGACACAGGTAGTAAAGGTAAATTCTCTCTATAGATATGATAAAGCTGAAATCCCATTTACTAAGTTTGCTAGCCCATGCTTATATGAGTTTGATAAATTTATGGCTAAGCAAAAAGATTTTAATGCTTATTTTGGTAGACAATTGAAATACAATTCAAATATGCTTGAACACTTGGGTTATTATATGGCTAATGTCAAAGGTGAACTTAAACTTATTAGTAAACATGCTTCTATGGTTACCACTCAAGTAGAACAAGTACTTAAAGCTCAAAATGATTTTCTCAATGAATTAAATAGTAAGAATAATGATAATGCAGTTAGAGTGGCTACTAGAACTGGTAGAATGACTCAGGAACCTTTGTATCCTGAAGTCCACCCTAAGAGAATTGAGCAAGATTCTCCGAGAAATAATGTGGATGCACCTAGTCCTTCTAAAAGGAAGAAAAATAAAAATGATAGGACTTTTCTTCTTCTAGTGAACCTATTACTGAAACACCTGAGAATCCAAATGATATTTCTATCTCTGATGCTGAAGCACAATCTGGTAATGAACCTGAAACTAGTGATAATGTTAATGATAATGTTCATGATGATGCTCAACCTAGTAATGATAATGATATAGAAATTGAACCTGCTATTGATCTTGATAACCCACAATCAAAGAATCAACGTTATGATAAGAAAGACTTTGTTGCTAGGAAACATGGAAAAGAAAGAGAACCATGGGTTCAGAACCCCATGCCTTTTCCTCCCAAACCATCCAAGAAAAAGGATGATGAGGATTTTGAGCGCTTTGCTGAAATGATTAGACCTATCTTTTTGCGTATGCGATTAACTGATATGCTCAAAATGAATCCTTATGCTAAGTATATGAAAGATATTGTTACAAATAAAAGAAAGATACCGGAAGCTGATATTTCCACCATGCTTGCTAATTATACTTTTGAGGGTGGAATACCAAAGAAACTTGGAGATCCCGGTGTACCAACTATACCATGCTCTATTAAAAGAAACTATGTTAAAACTGCTTTATGTAATCTTGGAGCCGGTGTTAGTGTTATGCCTCTCTCTTTATATCATAGACTTGATTTGAATAAGTTGACACCTACTGAAATATCTTTGCAAATGGCTGATAAATCAACCGCTATACCTGTCGGTATTTGTGAGGATGTGCCTGTTGTATTTGCAAACGTTACTATTTTAACGGACTTTGTTATTCTTGATATTCCTGAGGACGATAGTATGTCTATTATTCTTGGAAGACCCTTTTTGAATACTGCAGGGGCTCTTATTGATTGCACTAAAGGCAATGTCACTTTTCATGTTAATGGTAATGAGCATATGGTACACTTTTCGATGAACAACCTCAAGTCCACAGTATCAATTCTATTGGAAAAAATCCATCGATTATATTTGGAGGTTTTGAATTTCCTCTTCCCACTGTCAAGAAGAAATATGACATTCTTATTGTTGGGGATGCGCATATCCCCGTTGAGGTAACATAGTGTTATTCGAAATTTCTCTGGTTCCATGTTATTCGGAATGAGTTCGTTAACAAGACCTGATCAACCTTGTTAGTGGATTCCTTTTGATGAGCATGAGATGGATGAAACTAGAAGGCACAACCTTCTGTACCCCCACTTTTACTTTTTGTTATTTTAATTAAATAAAATAAAAATAAGTATTTTTTTGTCTGTTATCTGATTATCCGTGCAATATAAAAATACCCCGAAAATAAAAGTTCTCCAAATGCCCTGAAATTTAAATATGATTTTTTCTAGAATATTTGAGAATATTTGGCACTGAGAAACACAGTAGGGGTGTCATCCACCTGGCCACGAGGGTGGAGGGCGCGCCCTACCCCCTGTGCGCGCCCCCTGCCTCATGGGCCCACGGTGGCCCTCCTCCACTTATCCTTTCACCCACACACTCATTCTTCCTCCCACAAACACGAACAACCAGCTCAAACCCGAGTCCAAGCTCGTTTTACTGCCATTTTCGATCTCCTTGCTCAAAGCACCTCTCACAAAACTGCTTGGGGAGATTGTTCCTTGGTATGTGACTCCTCCATTGGTCCAATTAGTTTTTGTTCTAGTGCTTTATTCATTGCAAATTTGTGCTGCCTAGGTGACCATGTTCTTGAGCTTGCATGTCAAATTTATATGGTTCCAAGTAGTTTTGATGCATGATATAGGCCCTAGGCACTTGTCGGAGTAGTTGCTATCAATATTATTGAGTTTGGTTTACTTTTATTTTGAAGTTACTAAAAATTTCAGAATTTTCAGAAAAATGATGAAGAGACTTTTGAGGGGCTCATCGAGCCGAAGCTCGAAGGAAAAGGCACAGAAGCCTAAGTATAATCTGCCTCGCACCGCGGAGGTTCGGTCGTGTGAATGGCCTTCTGATAATTTCTTGAGAGCAGCCGGGATTTATGAAGATTTTTATGAATTGGCTAAGAATGCAGGCCTCACCGCTTTCCTCCACGACCAACGCGATCGGTATCTCTTACTCACAAATATCTTTGTGCAGAACTTTCATTTCCATTCTAGGAGCTCACCACCTACGGTGGATTTTCATTTATATGATGAGCATAAGGAGATGTCACTTTATGATTTTTGTCGGGTTTGTTTAGTCCCTTTCGAGGGCAAGACAGAGGAACCACATCGCGAGGATGTGGATGGGTTTATTGATACTATCACTATAGGGGAAACAAGGATAGTTTCCGATGCACGAATCACTAGCATACATTTTCCTGTTTTATGCTATTTTGCATTATTTGCTAGTCGTTGTTTAATTGGTCGCGGAAACTGTGGAAACCTCAGTATCCCTGATGTTATTATTTTGTTCCACGATTTATTCAGTGATAACTCTGTTAGTATGGGCGGCATTATTGCTAAACGGTTAAGTCTGAATCGTACAAAGGGCCCCATCTTTGGAGGCATCTATGCTTCACGCCTAGCTGCACATTTTAACATACCTATTAGGCATTATGAGAAGGAAGAAAAAGTGCTGCCTCGTTTTTATTTAGATTATACAAGTATGGTGGCACATGATTTCATTGTTAAGAATAGGGAAGGAGAGCTTAAATACAATTTGTTCTTTGATAAACATCATCCTGAGACTATTACCCTGCCTGCTCCTTGTTTGTTTGATTTATCTGCATGCCAGTACCTTGTTCCGTTAGAGGCTATTCATGCCTACCAGAACCCTGCACCAGCCATGGAGCCAGAGCCGGAACCACAAGTTGATCCTTCGCGACAGTCTAATTACCAGTGGGATCCGGAGATGATTGCCAACCAGTGGCAATCGGAGTCTTCTTCTTCTTCGCAGTACGACCCCAACTACTACTATGGATATCCGCCAGGCCAGCCGTGGCCATAGACCAACTTAGGCCAAAAGCCTAAGCTTGGGGGAGTACGTATTTCCCACCGACATTACATTTATGTTCACACACTCATTGCTAGATGTCGGTGCTCATACTTTTTCATTGTATCATCCATGCTAGTTTACTTTCCTTTTTAACTTTCTTCTTGTGTGTTTAATAAACCTTAAGAAAAACCAAAAAAAATATTAGTTGTAGCTTTTAATTAGTTGACTTTCCATGCTTGTAGTAGTAACTAAAAAGAAAACCCAAAAATATTTCATGTTCTTCTTTTTGCTTGTTGGGAGCTTTCCCGTGTAAATAGTTTTATTTCTTTCATTTTCTTTGGGGGTTGATAGGAGAAGACCATGATTAAATTGTTGAGGAGGCTCTTATATGCATAATTTTTGATCTAGAAAAAGAGCCCATATTGCCTTGTCTTCTCCTGTTTATTGAATGCTTGCAGATTCCAGCTTAGTCTAATGCACGTGTACAATTATTATTATTCACATCATTCGGTCGTGCAAGTGAAAGGCAATTATGACGATATATGATGGACTGACTGAGATGAGAAAAGCTGGTATGAACTCGACCTCTTTTGTTTCTGTAAATATGATTAGTTTATCATTCCTGATTCGGCCTATTATGAATAAACATGTTCGCAATGACAACTAGAGATCATAGTTCTTGTGCCATGCTTGATTAGCTATGAGTTATAATGGTTTACCTTGCGTGCCAACATGCTATTCAAATGGTTATGATGTGGTATGATAGGGTGGTATCCTCCTCTGAATAATTTAAGTAACTTGACTTGGCGCATGTTCACGCATGTAGTTGAAACAAAATCAACATAGCCTTCATGATATTTATGTTCATGGTGGATTATATCCTACTCATGCTTGCATTCGGTGTTGATTAATTCTAATGCATGTTCATGACTGTTGTCGCTCTCTAGCTGGTCGCTTCCCAGTCTTTTGCTAGCCTTCACCTGTACTAAGCGAGAATACTACTTGTGCATCCAATTCCTTAAACCCCAAAGTTATTCCATATGAGTCCACCATACCTACATATATACGGTATCTACCTGCCGTTCCAAGTAAATTTGTATGTGCCAAACTCTAAACCTTCAAATAATTATCCTGTTTTGTATGCTCGAATAGCTCATGTATCAACTAGGGTTGTTCGTATCTTCCATGTTAGGCGGGTTATTCTCAAGAGGAGTGGACTCCTCTCCTCACTCACGAGAAAATGGATGGTCACCGGGATGCCCAGTCCCATGCTTTATGCAAACTAAATCAAAATAATTGCAAACAAAACTCCCCCTGGGACTCTTCTTAGTTAGAGGCACTCGTTGTTTCGAGACAGCCATGGATTGATGCTTGTTGGTGGAAGGGGGAGTATAAACTTTACCATTCTGTTTGGGAACTGCCTATAATGTGTGTAGCATGGAAGATATCACCATCTCTTGGTTGTTATGTTGACAATGAAAGTATACCGCTCAAAATGTTATTCACCTCTATTTCAAAATGTTATTCACCTCTGCTTCCCTCTGCGAAGGGCCTATCTATTTACTTTTATGCTGAGTCATCATCCTCTTATTAAAAAGCACCCGTTGGAGAGCATTGCTGTCATTTGCATTCATTATTGTTAGTTTACATTGGGTATGACTTGACTGGATCTCTTTTACCATGAATTACAATGTCTAGTCGGTCCTTGATCTTTAAAGGTGCTCTGCATTTATGTTTTGCGGTCTCAGAAAGGGCTAGCGAGATACCATCTTGTTATATCATATTATGACTATTTTGAGAAAGTGTTGTCATCCGAGATTTATTATTATTGCTCGCTAGCTGATTATGCCATCGATATGAGTAAACTTGAGACCTAAGCATTATTGTGAATGTGGTTAGTTGTAATCTTTGCTGAAAACTTGAATGCTGGCTTTACATATTTACAACAACAAGAGCAAACAGAGTTTGTAAAAGTTTTTCTTTATCACTTTCAGTTTGTCAACTGAATTGCTTGAGGACAAGCAAAGGTTTAAGCTTGGGGGAGTTGATACGTCTCCGTCGTATCTACTTTTCCAAACACTTTTGCCCTTGTTTTGGACTCTTACTTGCATGATTTGAATGGAACTAACCCGGACTGACGCTGTTTTCAGCAGAATTACCATGGTGTTATTTATGTGCAGAAACAAAAGTTCTCGGAATGACCTGAAACTTTACGGAGCAACTTTTCGGAAAATATAAAAAAAATACCTTTAAAAGATGAAGGCCAGGGGGCCCACCACCTGTCCACGAGGGTGGGGGGCACGCCTGCCCCCCTAGGGCGCGCCCCCCTACCTCGTGGGCCCCCTGGAGCTCCTCCGACTGTTGGGGAACGTTGCAGAAAACAAAAAAATTTCCTACGGTTTCACCAAGATCCATCTATGAGTTCATCTAGCAACGAGTGATTGGATGCATCTACGTACCTTGTAGATCGCGAGCGGAAGCGTTCAAAGAACGGGGATGAGGGAGTCGTACTCGACATGATTCGAATCACCGAACATCCTAGCACCGAACGGACGGCACCTCCGCATTCAACACACGTACGGAGCAGCGACGTCTCCTTCTTCTTGATCCAGCAAGGGGAAAGGAGAGGTTGAGGAAGATGGCTCCAGCAGCAGCACGACGGCATGGTGGTGATGGAGCTGCAGTACTCCGGCAGGGCTTCGCCAAGCACTATGGAGGAGGAGGAGGTGTTGGAGAGGGAGAGGGAGGCACCAAAGATCAAGGTAAGAAGTCCTCCATCTCCCCACTATATATAGGAGGGCCAAGGGGGGGGGGCGCCGGCCCTAGGAGATCTAATCTCCTAGGGTGGTGCGGCCAAGGGGAGGAATCCCTCCTCCCCAAGGCACCTAGGAGGTGCCTTCCCCTCCTAGGACTCTTCCTCCTTGAAACCCTAGGCGCATGGGCCTCTTGGGGCTGGTGCCCTTGGCCCATGTAGGCCAAGGCGCACCCCCTACAGCCCATGTGGCCCCCCGGGACTGGTGGTCCCACCCGGTGGACCCCCGGGACCCTTCCGGTGGTCCCGGTACAATATCGATGACCCCGAAACTTGTCCCGATGGCCGAAATAGGACTTCCCATATATAAATCTTTACCTCCGGACCATTCCGGAACTCCTCGTGACATCCGGGATCTCATCCGGGACTCCGAACAACATTCGGGTTACTGCATATACATATCCCTACAACCCTAGCGTCACCGAACCTTAAGTGTGTAGACCCTACGGGTTCGGGAGACATATAGACATGACCGAGATCGCTCTCCGGTCAATAACCAACAGCGGGATCTGGATACCCATGTTGGCTCCCACATGCTCCTCGATGATCTCATCGGATGAACCACGATGTCGAGGATTCAAGCAACCCCGTATACAATTCCCTTTGTCAATCGGTATGTTACTTGCCCGAGATTCGGTCGTCGGTATCCCAATACCTCGTTCAATCTCGTTACCGGCAAGTCACTTTACTCGTACCGTAATGCATGATCCCGTGACCAGACACTTGGTCACTTTGAGCTCATTATGATGATGCATTACCGAGTGGGCCCAGTGATACCTCTCCGTCATACGGAGTGACAAATCCCAGTCTTGATCCATGTCAACCCAACAGACACTTTCGGAGATACCCGTAGTATACCTTTATAGTCACCCAGTTATGTTGTGACGTTTGGTACACCCAAAGCACTCCTACGGTATTCGGGAGTTACACGATCTCATGGTCTAAGGAAAAGATACTTGACATTGGAAAAACTCTAGCAAACGAACTATACGATCTTATGCTATGTTTAGGATTGGGTCTTGTCCATCACATCATTCTCCTAATGATGTGATCCCGTTATCAATGACATCCAATGTCCATAGTCAGGAAACCATGACTATCTGTTGATCAACGAGCTAGTCGACTAGAGGCTTACTAGGGACATGTTGGTGTCTATTATTCACACATGTATTACGATTTCCGGATAATACAATTATAGCATGAATAAAGACAATTATCATGAACAAAGAAATATAATAATAATGCTTTTATTATTGCCTCTAGGGCATATTTCCAACAGTCTCCCACTTGCACTAGAGTCAATAATCAAGTTACATTGTGATGAATCGAACACCCATCGAATTCTGGTGTTGATCATGTTTTGCTATAGGGAGAGGTTTAGTCAACGGATCTGCTACATTCAGGTCCGTGTGTACTTTACAAATATCTATGTCTCCATCTTGAACATTTTCACGAATGGAGTTGAAGCGACGCTTGATGTGCCTTCTTGTGAAACCTGGGCTCCTTGGCAAGAGCAATAGCTCCAGTGTTGTCACAGAAGAGCTTGATCGGCCCCGACGCATTGGGTATGACTCCTAGGTCGGTGATGAACTCCTTCACCCAAATTGCTTCATGCGCTGCCTCCGAGGCTGCCATGTACTCCGCTTCACATGTAGATCCCGCCACGACGCTCTGCTTGCAACTGCACCAGCTTACTGCCCCACCATTCAAAATATACACGTATCCGGTTTGTGACTTAGAGTCATCCAGATCTGTGTCGAAGCTAGCGTCGACGTAACCCTTTACGGCGAGCTCTTCGTCACCTCCATAAACGAGAAACATTTCCTTAGTCCTTTTCAGGTACTTCAGGATATTCTTGACCGCTGTCCAGTGTTCCTTGCCGGGATTACTTTGGTACCTTCCTACCAAACTTACGGCAAGGTTTACATCAGGTCTGGTACACAGCATGGCATACATAATAGAACCTATGGCTGAGGCATAGGGAATGACACTCATCTCTTCTATATCTTCTGCCGTGGTCGGACATTGAGCCGAGCTCAATTTCACACCTTGTAACACAGGCAAGAATCCCTTCTTAGAATGATCCATATTGAATTTCTTCAATATCTTATCAAGGTATGTGCTTTGTGAAAGACCTATGAGGCATCTTGATCTATCTCTGTAGATCTTGATGCCTAATATATAAGCAGCTTCTCCAAGGTCCTTCATTGAAAAACTTTTATTCAAGTAGGCCTTAATGCTGTCCAAGAGTTCTATATCATTTCCCATCAAAAGTATGTCATCTACATATAATATGAGAAATGCTACAGAGCTCCCACTCACTTTCTTGTAAACAAAGATCTTGCCTTCGGATCTGAGGTAGAAGGTATACCCAATAGTTTCTTTAGGGTATCCTATGAAGACGCATTTTTCCGACTTGGGTTCGAGCTTTTCAGGTTGAAGTTTCCTGACATAAGCATCGCATCCCCAAACTTTTAGAAACGACAGCTTAGGTTTCTTCCAAAACCATAATTCAAACGGTGTCGTCTCAACGGATTTCGACGGAGCCCTATTTAAAGTGAATGCGGCAGTCTCTAAAGCATACCCCCAAAAAGATAACGGTAAATCGGCAAGAGACATCATAGATCGTACCATATCTAATAGAGTGCGATTACGACGTTCGGACACACCATTACGCTGAGGTGTTCCAGGCGGCGTTAGGTGTGAAACTATTCCACATTTTCTTAAGTGTGTGCCAAACTCGTGACTCAAGTATTCTCCTCCACGATCTGATCGCAGGAACTTGATTTTCCTGTCACATTGATTCTCAACCTCACTCTGAAATTCCTTGAACTTTTCAAAGGTCTCAAACTTGTGTTTCATTAAGTAGACATACCCATATCTACGCAAGTCATCAGTGAGGGTGAGAACATAACGATAGCCACCGCGAGCCTCAACACTCATTGGACCGCACACATCAGTATGTATGATTTCCAATAAGTTGGTTGCTCGCTCCATTGTTCCTAAGAACGGAGTCTTGGTCATTTTACCCATGAGGCATGGTTCGCACGTGTCAAATGATTCGTAATCAAGAGACTCTAAAAGTCCATCAGCATGGAGCTTCTTCATGCGTTTGACACCTATGTGACCAAGGCGGCAGTGCCACAAGTACGTGGGACTATCATTATCAACCTTACATCTTTTGGTACTCACACTATGAATATGTGTAGCATTACGCTCGAGATTCATTAAGAATAAACCATTCACCATCGGAGCATGACCATAAAACATATCTCTCATATAAATAGAACAACCATTATTCTCGGATTTAAATGAGTAGCCATCTCGTATTAAACGAGATCCTGATACAATGTTCATTCTCAAACTTGGCACTAAATAACAATTATTGAGGTTCAAAACTAATCCCGTAGGTAAATGTAGAGGTAGCGTGCCGACGGTGATCACATCGACTTTTGAACCATTCCCGACGCGCATCGTCACCTTGTCCTTCGCCAGTCTCCGCTTATTCCGCAGCTCCTGCTTTGAGTTACAAATGTGAGCAACTGCACCGGTATCAAATATCCAGGAGCTACTACGAGTACTGGTGAGGTACACATCAATTACATGTATATCACATATACCTTTTGTTTTGCCGGCCTTCTTGTCCGCTAAGTATTTGGGGCAGTTTCACTTCCAGTGACCACTTTCCTTGCAATAAAAGCACTCAGTCTCGGGCTTGGGTCCATTCTTTGGCTTCTTCCCGGCAGCTTGCTTGCCGGGCGCGGCAACTCCCTTGCCGTCCTTCTTGAAGTTCTTTTTACCCTTGCCCTTCTTGAACTTAGTGGTTTTATTTACCATCAACACTTGATGTTCCTTCTTGACTTCTACCTCTGCTGATTTCAGCATAGCAAATACTTCAGGAATGGTCTTTTCCATCCCCTGCATATTGAAGTTCATCACAAAGCTCTTGTAGCTCGGTGGAAGCGACTGAAGGATTCTGTCAATGACCGCGTCATCCGGGAGATTAACTCCCAGCCGAGTCAAGCGGTTATGCAACCCAGACATTTTGAGTATGTGCTCACTGACAGAACTATTTTCCTCCATCTTACAGCTGAAGAATTTGTCGGAGACTTCATATCTCTCGACCCGGGCATGAGCTTGGAAAACCATTTTCAGCTCTTTGAACATCTCATATGCTCCGTGTCTCTCAAAACGTTTTTGGAGCCCCGGCTCTAAGCTGTAAAGCATGCCGCACTGAACGAGGGAGTAGTCATCGGTACGTGCCTGCCAAGCGTTCATAACGTCTTGTTCTGCAGGGAGAACAGGTGCGTCACCCAGCGGTGCTTGTAGGACATAATCTTTCTTGGCAGCTATGAGGATGATCCTCAGGTTCCGGACCCAGTCCGTATAGTTTCTGCCATCGTCTTTCAGCTTGGTTTTCTCTAGGAACGCGTTGAAGTTGAGGACTACGTTGGCCATTTGATCTACAAGACATATTGTAAATATTTTAGACTAAGTTCATGATAATTAAGTTCATCTAATCAAATTATTCAATGAACTCCCACTTAGGTAGACATCCCTCCTGTCATCTAAGTATAACATGATCCAAGTTAACTAGGGCGTGTCCGATCATCACGTGAGATGGACTAGTCAACGTCGGTGAAAATCTTCATGTTGATCGTATCTTCTATACGACTCATGCTCGACCTTTCGGTCTTCTGTGTTCCGAGGCCATGTCTGTACACATGCTAGGCTCGTCAAGTCAACCTAAGTGTTTTGCATGTGTAAATCTGTCTTACACCCGTTGTATGTGAACGTTAGAATCTATCACACCCGATCATCACGTGGTGCTTCGAAACAACGAACTATCGCAACGGTGCACAGTTAGGGGGAACACTTTCTTGAAATTATTATGAGGGATCATCTTATTTACTACCGTCGTTCTAAGCAAACAAGATGAAAAACATGATAAACATCACATGCAATCAAATAATAATAGTGACATGATATGGCCAATATCACATAGCTCCTTTGATCTCCATCTTGGGACTCCATGATCATCTTGTCACCGGCATGACACCATGATCTCCATCATCATGATCTCCATCATTGTGTCTCCATGAAGTTGCTCGCCAACTATTACTTCTACTACTATGGCTAACGCGTTTAGCAATAAAGTAAAGTAATTTACATGGCGTTTCTCAATGACACGCAGGTCATACAAAAATAAAGACAACTCCTATGGCTCCTGCCGGATGTCATACTCATCGACTTGCAAGTAGTGATTCCTATTACAATAGCATGAACAACTCATACATCACATATATATCATTCATCATTCATCACAACTTTGGCCATATCATATCACAAAGCACTTGCTGCAAAAACAAGTTAGACGTCCTCTAATTGTTGTTGCAAGTTTTACGTGGCTGAAGTAGGTTTCTAGCAAGAACGTTTTCTTACCTACGTGAAAGCCACAACGTGATTTGTCAACTTCTATTTACCCTTCATAAGGACCCTTTTCATCGAATCCGCTCCAACTAAAGTGGGAGAGACAGACACCCGCCAACCACCTTTATGCAACTTGTGCATGTTAGTCGGTGGAACCGGTCTCACGTAAGCGTACGTGTAAGGTTGGTCCGGGCCGCTTCATCCCACAATACCGTTGAAGCAAGATAATACTAGTAGCGGCAAGAAAGTTGACAACATCAACGCCCACAACAAATTGTGTTCTACTCGTGCAAGAGAACTACGCATAGACCTAGCTCATGATGCCACTGTTGGGGAACGTTGCAGAAAACAAAAAATTTCCTACGGTTTCACCAAGATCCATCTATGAGTTCATCTAGCAACGAGTGATTGGATGCATCTACATACCTTGTAGATCACGAGCGGAAGCGTTCAAAGAACGGGGATGAGGGAGTCGTACTCGACGTGATTCGAATCACCGAAGATCCTAGCACCGAACGGACGGCACCTCCGCGTTCAACACACGTACGGAGCAGTGACGTCTCCTTCTTCTTGATCCAGCAAGGGGAAAGGAGAGGTTGAGGAAGATGGCTCCAGCAGCAGCACGACGGCGTGGTGGTGATGGAGCTGCAGTACTCCGGCAGGGCTTCGCCAAGCACTATGGAGGAGGAGGAGGTGTTGGAGAGGGAGAGGGAGGCACCAAAGATCAAGGTAAGAAGTCCTCCATCTCCCCACTATATATAGGAGGGCCAAGGGGGGGGGGGCGGCCCTAGGAGATCTAATCTCCTAGGGTGGTGCGGCCAAGGGGAGGAATCCCTCCTCCCCAAGGCACCTAGGAGGTGCCTTCCCCTCCTAGGACTCTTCCTCCTTGAAACCCTAGGCGCATGGGCCTCTTGGGGCTGGTGCCCTTGGCCCATGTAGGCCAAGGCGCACCCCCTACAGCCCATGTGGCCCCCCGGGACAGGTGGTCCCACCCGGTGGACCCCCGGGACCCTTCCGGTGGTCCCGGTACAATACCGATGACCCCGAAACTTGTCCCGATGGCCGAAACAGGACTTCCCATATATAAATCTTTACCTCCGGACCATTCCGGAACTCCTCGTGACGTCCGGTATCTCATCCGGGACTCCGAACAACATTCGGGTTACTGCATATACATATCCCTACAACCCTAGCGTCACCAAACCTTAAGTGTGTAGACCCTACGGGTTCGGGAGACATATAGATCTGGTATCTCCGGTCAATAACCAACAGCGGGATCTGGATACCCATGTTGGCTCCCACATGCTCCTCGATGATCTCATCAGATGAACCACGATGTCGAGGATTCAAGCAACCCCGTATACAATTCCCTTTGTCAATCGGTATGTTACTTGCCCGAGATTCGGTCGTCGGTATCCCAATACCTCGTTCAATCTCGTTACCGGCAAGTCACTTTACTCGTACCGTAATGCATGATCCCGTGACCAGACACTTGGTCACTTTGAGCTCATTATGATGATGCATTACCGAGTGGGCCCAGTGATACCTCTCCGTCATACGGAGTGACAAATCCCAGTCTTGATCCATGTCAACCCAACAGACACTTTCGGAGATACCCGTCGTATACCTTTATAGTCACCCAATTACGTTGTGACGTTTGGTACACCCAAAGCACTCCTACGGTATCCCGGGAGTTACACGATCTCATGGTCTAAGGAAAAGATACTTGACATTGGAAAACTCTAGCAAACGAACTATACGATCTTATGCTATGTTTAGGATTGGGTCTTGTCCATCACATCATTCTCCTAATGATGTGATCTCGTTATCAATGACATCCCATGTCCATAGTCAGGAAACCATGACTATCTGTTGATCAACGAGCTAGTCAACTAGAGGCTTACTAGGGACATGTTGGTGTCTATTATTCACACATGTATTACGATTTCCGAATAATACAATTATAGCATGAATAAAGACAATTATCATGAACAAGGAAATATAATAATAATGCTTTTATTATTGCCTCTAGGGCATATTTCCAACACCGACTCCAACTCCAACTCTATATATTTTGTTTCGGGGAGAAAAAATCAGAGAGAAGGATTCATCGCGTTTTACGATACGGAGCCGCCGCCAAGCCCTAAAACCTCTCGGGAGGGTTGATCTGGAGTTCGTTCGGGGCTCCGGAGAGGGGAATCCATCGCCATCGTCATCATCAACCATCCTCCATCACCAATTTCATGATGCTCACCGCCGTGTGTGAGTAATTCCATCGTAGGCTTGCTGGACGATGATGGGTTGGATGAGATCTATCATGTAATCGAGTTAGTTTTGTTAGGGTTTGATCCCTAGTATCCACTATTTTCTGAGATT
Organism: Triticum urartu; assembly: GCF_003073215.2. NCBI lineage: Eukaryota > Viridiplantae > Streptophyta > Magnoliopsida > Poales > Poaceae > Triticum > Triticum urartu. The sequence goes on along the minus strand of NC_053025.1, from coordinate 99,663,657 downwards.
GATGTTGCTATGACTTTGCTATGCTTAATGCTTGTCACTAGGGCCCGAGTGCCATGATTTCTGATCTGAACCTATTATGTTTTCAACAATATATGAGAGTTCTAGATCCTATCTTGCAAGTCTATAGTCACCTATTATGTGTTATGATCCGTTAACCCCGAAGTGACAATAATCGGGATACTTACCGGTGATGACCGTAGTTTGAGGAGTTCATGTATTCACTATGTGTTAATGCTTTGTTCCGGTACTCTATTAAAAGGAGGCCTTAATATCCCTTAGTTTCTGTAAGGACCCCGCTGCCACGGGAGGGTAGGACAAAAGATGTCTTGCAAGTTCTTTTCCATAAGCACGTATGACTATATTTGGAATACATGCCTACATTATATCAATGAACTGGAGCTAGTTCTGTGTCACCCTAGGTTATGACTGTTACATGATGAACCGCATCCGGCATAATTCTCCATCACTGATCCATTGCCTACGAGCTTTCTATATATTCTTCTCCGCTTATTTAATTTTCCATTGCTATTGCTATCATCACTACAAAATACCAAAAACACTACTTTCATACTACTTTTGCTACCGTTACCACTACTATCATATTACTTTGCTACTAAACACTTTCCTGCAGATATTAAGTTTCCAGGTGTGGTTGAATTGACAACTCAGCTGCTAATACTTGAGAATATTCGTTGGCTCCCCTTGTGTCGAATCAATAAATTTGGGTTGAATACTCTACCCTCAAAAACTGTTGTGATCCCCTATACTTGTGGGTTATCACCCATAGCAGCCACGTAAAACTTGCAACAACAAAGTAGAGGACGTCTAACTTGTTTTTGCAGGGCATGTTGTGATGTGATATGGTCAAGACATGATTATATAAATTGTTGTATGAGTTGATCATGTTTTGTAACACAGTTATCGGCAATTGACAGGAGCCATATGGTTGTCGCTTTATTGTATGAAATGCAATCGCCATGTAATTGTTGTACTTTATCACTAAGCGGTAGCGATAGTCGTAGAAGCAATAGTTGGCAGGACGACAACGATGCTTCGGTGGAGATCAAGGTGTCAAGCCGGTGACAATGGTGATCATGACGGTGCTTTGGAGATGGAGATCAAAGGCACAAGATGATGATGGCCATATCATATCACTTATATTTGATTGCATGTGATGATTATCCTTTATGCATCTTATTTTTCTTAGTATGGCGGTAGCATTATAAGATGAGCTCTCACTAAATTTCAAGGTATAAGTGTTCTCCCTGATGATCGGGTGTGATAAGATCTACGTTCACATACAACGGGTGCAAGCTAGTTTTGCACACGCAGAATACTCAGGTTAAACTTGACAAGCCTAGCATATGCAGATATGGCCTCGGAACACTGAGACCAAAAGGTCGAGCATGAATCATATAGTAGATATGATCAACATAGTGATGTTCACCATTGAAAACTACTCCATCTCACGTGATGATCGGACATGGTTTAGTTGATATGGATCACGTGATCACTTAGATGATTAGCGGGATGTCTATCTAAGTGGGAGTTCTTAAGTAATATGATTAATTGAACTTTAATTTACCAAGAACTTAGTACCTGATAGTATTTTGCATGTCTATGTTGTTGTAGATAAATGGCCCATGTTGTTGTTCTGTTGAATTTTAATGCGCTCCTAGAGAAAGCTATGTTGAAAGATGTTAGTAGAAATGATGCGGACTAGCTCCGTGATCTGAGGATTATCCTCATTGCTGCATAGAAGAATTATGTCCTTGATACATTGCTAGGTGAAGGGCCTATTGCAAGAGCAGATGCAGACGCTGTGAATGTTTGTCAAGCTCGATATGATGACTACTTTGATAGTTTAGTGCGCCATGCTTTACGGCTTAGAACCGGGACTTCAAAGATGTTTGGAACGCCATGGAATATATAAGATGTTCCAAGAGCTGAAATTGGTATTTCAGACTCATGCCCGAGTCGAGAGGTATGAGACCTCTGACAAGTACTTTGCCTACAAGATGGAGGAGAATAGCTCAGCTAGTGAGCATGTGCTTAGAATGTCTGAGTACTACAATCACTTGAATCAAGTGGGAGTTATTCTTCCAGATAAGATAGTGATTGACAGAGTTCTCTAGTCACTATCACCAAGTTACTAGAACTTTGTGATGAACTATAATATGCAAGGGATAACAGAAACGATTCCCAAGCTCTTCGCGATGCTGAAATTTGCGAAGGAAGAAATCAAGAAAAAACATCAAGTGTTGATGGTTGACAAGACCACTAGTTTCAAGTAAAAGGGTAAGGAAAAGAAAGGGAACTTCAAGAAGAATGGCAAGCAAGTTGCCACTCCCATGAAGAAGCCCAAAGCTAGACGTAAGTCTGAAACTGAGTGCTTCTACTACAATGGGAACGGTCACTGGAAGCGGAACTACCCCAAATACCTGGCAGATAAGAAGGATGGCAAAGTGAACAAAAGTATATATGATATACATGTTATTGATGTGTACTTTACTAGTGTTCATAGTAACCCCTAGGTATTTGATACCAATTCAGTTGCTAAGATTAGTGACTCAAAACAGGAGTTACAAAATGAACAGAGACTAGTTGAGGGCAAAGTGTAGATGTGTGTTGGAAGAGATTCCAAGGTTGATAAGATCACCATCGCATACTCCCTCTATCTTCGGGATTAGTGTTGAACCTAAATAAATGTTATTTGGTGTTTGCGTTGAGCATAATATGATTGGATCATGTTTATTGCAAAGTAGTTATTCATTTAAGTCAAAGAATAATTGTTGTTCTGTTTACATGAATAAAACCTTCTATGGTCATACACTTAAAATAAATGGTATATTGAATCTCGATTGTAGCGATACACATATTCATAATATTGAAGCCAAAAGATGCAAAGTTAATAATGATAGTGCAACTTATTTGTGGCACTGCCGTTTAGGCTATATTGGTGTAAAGCGCATGAAGAAACTCCTTGTTGATGGGCTTTTGGAATCACTTGATGCTTGCGAACCATGCCTCATGGGCAAGATGACTAAGACTCCGTTCTCCGGAACAATGGAACGAGCAACCGACTTATTGGAAATAATACATACTGATGTATGCAGTCCGATGAGTATTGATGCTCATGGCGGGTATCATTATTTTCTTACCTTCATAGATGATTTGAGCAGATATGGGTATATCTAATTGATGAAACATAAGTATGAAACATTTGAAAAGTTCAAAGAATTTGAGAGTGAAGTGGAAAATCATCGTAACAAGAAAATAAAGTTCCTACGATCTGATCGTGAAGGAGAATATTTGAGTTATGAGTTTGGTCTTCATTTGAAACAATGCGGAATAGTTTCGCAACTCACACCACCTGGAACAGCACAACATAATGGTGTGTCCGAACGTCATAACTGTATTTTATTAGATATGGTGCGATCTCTGATGTCTCTTACCGATTTATCACTATCGTTTTGGGGTTATGCATTAGAGACCGCTGCATTCACGTTAAAAAGGGCACCATATAAATCTGTTGAGACGACACCATATGAACTGTGGTTTGGCAAGAAACCCAAGTTGTCGTTTCTTAAAGCTTGGCGCTGCGATGCTTATGTGAAAAAACATCAACCTGATAAGCTTGAACCCAAATCAGAGAAATGCGTCTTCATAGGATACCCAAAGGAAACTGTTGGGTACACATTTTATCACAGATCCAAAGGCAAGATATTCGTTGCTAAGATGGATCATTTCTAGAGAAGAAGTTTCTCTCGAAAGAAGTGAGTGGGAGGAAAGTAGAACTTGATGAGATAATTGTACCTGCTCCCTTATTGGAAAGTAGTTCATCACAAAAACCAGTTCCAGTGATTCCTACACCAATTAGTGAGGAAGCTAATGGTGATGATCATGAAACTTCTGATCAAGTTGCTACTGAACCTCATAGGTCAACCAGAGTAAGATCCGCACCAGAGTGGTATGGTAATCCTGTTCTAGAGGTCATGTTACTTGACCATGACGAACCTACGAACTATGAGGAAGCGATGATGAGCCCAGATTCCGCAAAATGGCTTGAGGCCATGAAATTTGAGATGGGATCCATGTATGAGAACAAAGTGTGGACTTTGGTTGACTTGCCCGATGATCGGCAAGCCATAGAGAATAAATGGATCTTCAAGAAGAAGACTGAAGTTGATGGTAATGTTACTGTCTATAAAGCTCAACTTGTTGCAAAAGGTTTTTGACAAGTTCAAGGAGTTGACTACGATGAGACCTTCTCACCCATAGCGATGCTTAAGTCCGTCTGAATCATGCTAGCAATTGCCACATTTTTTGATTATGAAATTTGGCAAATGGATGTCAAAACTGCATTCCTTAATGGATATCTTAAAGAAGAGTTGTATATGATGCAACTAGAAGGTTTTGTCGATCCAAAAGGTGCTAACAAAGTGTTCAAGCTCCAGCGATCCATTTATGGACTGGTGCAAGCCTCTCGAAGTTGGAATATACGCTTTGATAGTGTGATCAAAGCATATGGTTTTATACAGACTTTTGGAGAAGCCTCTATTTACAAGAAAGTGAGTGGGAGCTCTGTAGCATTTCTGATATTATATGGAGATGTCATATTGTTGATTGGAAAAGATACTGAATTTCCGAATAGCATAAAAGGATACTTGAATAAGAATTTTTCAATGAAAGACCTCGGTGAAGCTTCTTATATATTGGGCATCAAGATGTATAGAGATAGATCAAGACGCTTAATTGGACTTTCACAAAGAACATACCTTGATAAAGTTTTGAAGAAGTTCAAAATGGATCAAGCAAAGAAAGGGTTCTTGTCTGTGTTATAAGGTGTGAAGTTGAGTCAGACTCAATGCCCGACCACTGCAGAAGATAGAGAGAAAATGAAAGTCCTTCCCTATGCTTCAGCCATAGGTTCTATCATGTATGCAATGTTGTGTACCAGACCTGATGTGTGCCTTGCTATTAGCTTAGCAGGGAGGTACCAAAGTAATCCAGGAGTGGATCACTGGAAAGTGGTCAAGAACATCCTGAAATACCTAAAAAGGACTAAGTATATGTTTCTCGTTTATGGAGGTGACCAGGAGCTCGTCGTAAACGGTTACGTCGATGCAAGCTTTGACACTAATCCGGATGACTCTAAGTCACAAACCGGATACATATTTTTATTGAATGGTGGAGCTGTCAGTTGGTGCAGTTCCAAGCAGAGCGTCGTGGCGGGATCTACGTGTGAAGCGGAGTACATAGCTTCTTCGGAAGCAGCAAATGAAGGAGTCTGGATGAAGGAGTTCATATCCGATCTAGGTGTCATACCTAGTGCATCGGGTCCAATGAAAATCTTTGGTGACAATACTGGTGCAATTGCCTTGGCAAAGGAATCCAGATTTTACAAGCGAACCAAGCACATCAAGAGACGCTTCAATTCCATCCGCGACCAAGTCAAGGAGGGAGATATAGAGATTTGCAAGATACATACGGATCTGAATGTTGTAGACCCATTGACTAAGCCTCTCTCACGAGCAAAACATGATCAGCACTAAGACACCATGGGTTTTAGAATCATTACAATGTAATCTAGATTATTGACTCTAGTGCAAGTAGGAGACTGAAGGAAATATGCCCTAGAGGCAATAATAAAGTTGTTATTTATATTTCCTTATATCATGATAAAAGTTTATTATTCATGCTAGAATTGTATTAACCGAAAACTTAGTACATGTGTGAATACATAGACAAAGTGAGTGTCACTAGTATGCCTCTACTTTTGACTAGCTCGTTAATCAAAGATGGTTAAGTTTCCTAACCATAGACATGAGTTGTCATTTGATTAATGGGATCACATCGTTTGAGAATGATATGATTGACTTGAACCATCCGTTAGCTTAGCATGATGATCGTTTAGTTTTTTGCTATTGCTTTCTTCATAACTTATATATGTTCCTATGACTACGAGATTATGCAACTCCCGAATACCGGAGGAACACTTATTGTGCTATCAAACGTCACAACATAACTGGGTACTATAAAGATGCTCTATAGGTGTCTCCTATGGTGTTTGTTGAGTTGGCATAGATCGAGATTAGGATTTGTCACTCCGATTGTCGAAGAGGTATCTCTGGGACCTCTCGGTAATGCACATCACTATAAGCCTTTCAAGCAATGTGAATAATGAGTTAGTTGCCGGATGATGCATTACGGAACGAGTGAAGAGACTTGCCGGTAACGAGATTGAACTAGGTGTTGAGATATCAACAATCGAATCTCGGGCAAGTAACATACTGCTGACAAAGGGAACAACATATGTTGTTATGCGGTTTGACCGATAAAGATCTTCGTAGAATATGTAGGAGCCAATATGAGCATCCAGGTTCCGCTATTGTTTATTGACCGGAGACGAGTCTTGGTCATGTCTACAAAGTTCTCGAACCCGTAGGGTCCGCATGCTTAACATTCGGTGACGATCGGTATTATGAGTTTATGTGTTTTGATGTACCGAAGGTAGTTCAGAGTCCTGGATATGAATACGGACATGACGAGGAGTCTCGAAATGGTCGACACATAAAAATCGATATATTGGAAGCCTATATTTGGACATTGGAATGGTTCCAGGTGAGTTCGGGCATTTACCGGAGTACCGGGGGGTTACCAGAACCCCCGGGGATTATATGGGCCTTATTGGGCCTTAGTGGAATAGAGGAGAGGAAGGCAAGGTGGAGGGCGTGCCCCCCTAGCCCAATCCGAATTGGGTGGGGGGGGGCGACCCCCCTTCCTTCCTTCTCTCCTACTCCTACTAGGGAAAGGGGGAATCCTACTCCCAGTGGGAGTAGGACTCCCCTAGGGCGCGCCACAGAGAGGGCCGGCCCTCCCCTCCTCCACTCCTTTATATATGGGGGAGGGGGCACCCCATAGACACACAAGTTGATCTCTTAGCCGTGTGCGGTGCCCCCTCCACAGATTTCCACCTTGGTCATATCGTTGTAGTGCTTAGGCGAAGCCCTGCATCAGTAACTTTATCATCACCGTCATGACGCCTTCGTGCTGATGAAGCTCTCCCCTAACACTCAGCTGGATCTAGAGTTCGTGAGACGTCACCGAGCTGAATGTGTGCAGATCACAGACGTGTAGTACCTTCGGTGCTAGGATTGGTCGGATCGTGAAGACGTACGACTACATCAACCGCGTTGCCATAACACTTTCGCTTATGGTCTACGAGGGTACATGGACAACACTCTCCCCTCTCGTTGCTATGCATCACCTAGATGGATCTTGCATGTGCCTAGGATTTTTTTTTTGAAATTACTGTGTTCCCCAACAACTCACCCCTCTCTGTGAGCTTCCCCACTTTGTTTTCTTATTGCCCTAACACGAATACCTCTATTGTCGAGCTCTCGGCTAACAATTGGGACCTGGCCTTCCAGCATTCTCTTTCTCCTACAGAGTTTGAAGATTGGCAAAGACTCTCTGCCCTCTTCCCCCCGCTCTCGGAGAATTGGACTCGGTGGTCTGGCCTCATATCTTGTCTTGCCGCTTTTTGGTTAAATCCTTGTACTCTAAGCTTGCGGGTGGCACCCTGAGGGAGTCCTGGATTAGGGGGTCTCCGGACAGCCGGACTATATCTTTCGGCCGGACTGTTAGACTATGAAGATACAAGATTGAAGACTTCGTCTCGTGTCCGGATGGGACTCTACTTGGCGTGGAAGGCAATCTAGGCAATACGGATATGTATATCCCCTCCTTTGTAACCGACCTTGTGTAACCCTAGCCCTTTCCGGTGTCTATATAAACCGGAGGGTTTTAGTCCATAGGACAACAGACAATCATACCATAGGGTAGCTTCTAGGGTTTAGCCTCTCTGATCTGGTGGTAGATCTACTCTTGTACTACCATATCATCAATATTAATCAAGCAGGACGTAGGGTTTTACCTCCATCAAGAGGGCCCGAACCTGGGTAAAACTTCGTGTCCCCTGCCTCCTGTTACCATCCGCCTAGATGCACAGTTCGGGACCCCCTACCCGAGATCCGCCGGTTTTGACACCGACATTGGTGCTTTCATTGAGAGTTCCTCTGTGTCGTCGCCGTTAGGCTTGATGGCTCCTATGATCATCGATGGCGATGTAGTCTAGGGTGAGACTTTTTTCCCCGGACAGATTTTTGTATTTGGTGGCTTTGCACTGCGGGCCAATTCGCTTGGCCATCTGGAGCAGATTGAAAGCTACGCCCCTGGACATCAGGTCAGGTTTGGAAGCTGAAACTACACGGCCGATGTCCGCGGAGACTTGATCTTCGACGGATTCGAGCCTCTGCCTTGTGCGTCACGCGGTCATGATGAGTACGATTTGGCTCTACCATCAGACAGTGTTCAGGATGTCACACCGGCAGCCGCTCCGACCCTCAATTCAGAGCCAGTTGTGCCGTCCATGGACGGGTGGATGGACCCCGCCACGGAGGCCTTACCCTCATCAGCGATCGCGCTGAACATCGACCTTACTCTGCACGAGAGCCGTGTTGACAAACTGCCGGATCTCTCTCCGGCCACGGACTCTGAACCGCCGGCGCCCGTTCCTAGCAAATCCGATTGGGCTCTGATCATGGAGTTTACCTCTGCAGATATTTTTCAGCACTCGCCCTTTGGCGACATACTGAACTCGTTAAAGTCTCTCTCCTTGTCAGGAGGATCCTGGCCGAACTATGTCTGGCAGGATTAGGATGCGGACGACGAAGAAATTCGCGGCCCGCCCACCACCCACTTAGTAGCCATTGTCGATGACTTAACCGACATGCTCGACTTAGACTCCGAAGACATCGACGGTATGGACGACGATGCGGGAGATGAAGATGAACCACTGCCCACAAGGCGCTGGACAGCCACCTCATCATATGATATATATACATGGTGGACACACCCAAAGAAGGCAATGGCGACGAGATAGCAGAGGATGACCCCTCCAAGAAGCAACCCAAGCGCCGACGTCAACAGCGCCGCTCTAAGTCCAGCCAAAGAAAAAGTGGTGATACCAGCACAGGAGATAATAACACTCCAGATAGTGCCGAAGACAACAACAATCCCCTCCAGCAAGATTTAGAGAAGGAGGATGTAGGAGCCAGCCCTCCTGAGAAAGCGGCAGATAGAGAGGCAGAGGATGATAATTACATACCCCCCTCTGAAGATGAGGCAAGCCTCGGTGATGACGAATTCGTCATGCTAGAGGATCCCGTTGAACAAGAGCGCTTCAAGCGCCGGCTTATAGCCACGGCAAATAGCCTTAAGAAAAAGCAGCAGCAGCTTCAAGCTGATCAAGATCTGCTAACTGATAGATGGACCGAAGTCCTGGCGGCCGAGGAATATAAACTCGAACGCCCCTCCAAGAGTTACCCAAAATGCAGGTTGCTACCCCGACTGGAGGAAGAAGCGTACAGCGCGGCTGATCGGCCACCTCGTGGCCGTGATAGAGAGGCATTCCAGCCAAAAACTCAGCCTGCACCCCGGCGCCATTCAAATAAAAAGGCATGGGGAAATACGCCAGACCTGCGAGACGTATTGGAGGACAAAGCAAAACATGCAAGATCGATCTATAGATCACGAGGGTGCGCCACTATGCGAGACGATAAACGTCACGCCGGATACAGTAAAAGTCAATCCGGCCGGGCCAAACACAGCGGGCAAGACCCATTCGAGATGCGTCGTGATATAGCCCAATACAGAGGCGCCGCACACCCCCTATGCTTCACAGATGAAGTAATGGATCATCAAATCCCAGAGGGTTTCAAACCCGTAAATATTGAATCATTCGACGACACAACAGATCCTGCGGTATGGATCGAGGATTTCCTCATCCACATCCACATGGCCCGCGGCGATGACTTACACGCCATCAAATACCTCCCACTAAAGCTCAAAGGACCAGCGCGACATTGGCTTAACAGCTTGCCAGCAGAGTCCATTAGCTATTGGGAAGATCTGGAAGCCGCATTCCTTGACAACTTTCAGGGCACCTATGTGCGACCACCAGACGCCGATGACTTGAGCCACATAATTCAGCAGCCAGAAGAATCAGCCAGGCAATTCTAGACACGGTTCCTAACAAAGAAAAATCAAATCGTCGACTGTCCGGATGCAGAGGCCCTAGTAGCTTTCAAACACAACATCCACGACGAGTGGCTAGCCCGGCACCATGGTCAGGAAAAGCCGAAATCTATGGCAGCCCTCACGACACTCATGACTCGCTTTTGTGCGGGAGAATAAAGCTAGCTGGCTCGCAGTAACAATATGTCAAAGAACCATGGTACTTCGGATAACAAGGACGGTAATACCAGGTCACGTCGCAACAAACATAAGCACCGCATTAATAGCAATAATACTGAAGATACGACAGTCAATGCCGGATTCAAAGGCTCTAAACCTGGTCAGCGGAAAAAACCATTCAAAAGAAGCACTTCGGGCCCGTCCAGTTTGGACCGTATACTCGATCGCTCGTGTCAAATACACGGCACCCCCGACAAGCCAGCCAACCACACCAACAGGGATTGTTGGGTGTTCAAGCAGGCCGGCAAGTTAATTGCCGAAGAAAAAGATAAGGGGCCACATAGTGATGACGAGGAAGAGCCCCGGCAGCCGAACACCGGAGGATAGAAGAGGTTCCCCCCACAAGTGCGGACAGTGAGCATGATATACGCAACCCACATCCACAAGAGGGAGCGGAAGCGTGCGCTCAGGGACGTATATGTGTTGGAGCCAGTCGCCCCAAAGTTCAACCCATGGTCCTCCTGTCCGATCACCTTCGATCGCAGGGACCACCCCACTAGTATCCGTCATGGCAGATTCGCCGCACTGGTCCTAGACCCAATCATTGATGGATTTCACCTCACTCGATTCCTTATGGATGGCGGCAGCAGCCTGAACCTGCTTTATCAGGACACAGTGTGCAAAATGGGTATAGACCCCTCAAGGATCAAACCCACAAAAACGACCTTTAAAGGCGTCATTCCAGGTGTGGAGGCCCATTGCACAGGCTCAATTACACTGGAAGTGGTCTTTGGATCCCCGGATAACTTCCGAAGGGAAGAATTAATATTCGATATAGTCCCATTCCGCAGTGGTTATCATGCACTGCTCGGGCGAACCGCATTTGCGAGATTCAATGCGGTACCGCATTATGCATACCTCAAGCTCAAGATGCCAGGACCTCGTGGGGTTATTACAGTTAATGGAAACACAGAGCGCTCTCTCCGAACGGAGGGGCATACTACGGCCCTCGCAGCAGAAGCGCAAAGCATCCTCTCGAGGCAATCCACCAGTTCGGCGTTTCAAGACCCGGACACCTTCAAGCGCGCTCGGAGTAATCGGCAACTAGACCGCCTGGCATGATCTGAGCTCGCGTAGCAATGTGTCTCCCACCCCAGTCCCAGCCAAACGGCGAAATCTGTGACTTGCGTACATAATTACGCATTAAAAATACCATGAGCACAGGTGGGGAGGGGGGTACAACTACGGCACGCCCCAAGACGCGGCTTAGACTGCACTAGGGGCTTCCTGCTTCGTTATTTTTCTCTTTTCAGGGCCTTAATATCTGGAAACCCTGTACGGCAGCATGATTGCCGAACACATGATGCAGCAACCAAGGAGGCAGAAAGCTACGTCACACCATGGAATTCCCAGGTGGATTATGATAACGAGTGAAATATTTGCTTTAATACTATTCCTCAGCTTGCCCTTGGAAGGGACATAGTCCTACTTTTTGCTTATCGCACTATCTGTATCATTCTGCTTTAATGCACCTCTTTGAATAAACAACGCATAACATTACGACTATTATTGCATTCTTGTTATATATATATATGTGTTCATTAATGACGCCTTGCAACCGTACACTTTGGTACGACCAACACACCAGGGGCTTAAGTACCCCACAATATGGTGTGAGAAGTCCGAACACTTTCACTAGTGCGGCACCCCGAACTTATAGCATTATATGCATCAGCTCCGAATCATGTCTTTGGTCAAATGTTGGGTTTTCCCGGCTCCTATGTTTTGGTACCTTACGTTTCGTTCTATCGGCTAAGGTAGCGCTAGGAGAACTGCTGCGATTGTGCCCCGGTTCTGCTGGGCTAAGCACCTCAGTAGAGAAAGCTAAAACTGACTGTCATGATAAGGCGAGAGACTGGTCGCTGTTTGGCGAGGTTTCGAGTCCCTAAAGACTTATGCCGCTTAGAGCGAGGAGCCGGTCCTGTCCGGCTTAAAGGCGTGTATCGCGCCCCGAATTCGACCTTCCAAATACCAGGGGCTTCGCCGAAATTTAAAATTATAGAATTCTATGGCTAAGTGAGAGTGATAAAGCATTATTAGTCCGGTTGCCTTGTTCGCTGTGCTGAGCACCTCCCTCGAAGGACCCAAAAATGGGAACAAGAGTGCTCAGGTTTATCCCGAACACCGCAGCACTTACGGCATGGGGGCAGAAGCCGAGGACTAGCCATCTCTCAGATTGGATAAACAACCAAACAGAAGGTAATATTTTAAATTCAAACAAGCGTTGCATAGCGCATATGAAACAAGTTTTCATCATACAGGATCACACGAGCAAGTTTACTCAAATATTACATCCTTTGAACATTCGTCCGCTACAAGACGGGCACCCTTCAGGACACCCTCATAATAAGTTTCGGGGGTGCGATGCTCCTTGCCCTGCGACGGTCCCTCCTTGATCAGCTTCACGGCGTCTAGCTTGGCCCATTGCACCTTCACGCGGGCGAAAGCCCGAAGTGCACCTTCGATGCAGACAGACCGCTTGATGACCTCCAGCCGTGGGCAGGCGTCCACAAGCCGCCTCACCAGGCCAAAGTAGCTGTTCGGAAGGGCGTCGCCAGGCCACAGCCGGACTATAAAGCCCTTCATGGCCTGTTCGGCCGCTTTGTGTAGCTCTAACAGCTGTTTCAGCTGGTCGCTCATAGGCACCGGGTGTTCGGTCCCAGTATACTGAGACCAGAACAGCTTCTCCATTGAGCTTCCCTCCTCGGCCTGGTAAAACTGTGCGGCATCCGACACGCTGCGGGGCAAATCTGTGAATGCTCCTGGAGAGCTCCGGATTCGGGTAAGTAATAGGTAATTTACTTTCACATGCTTGCTTTGCATATAGAATGCCTTACCCGCCGCTATTTTCTTCATCGCGTCAATCTCCTGGAGGGCCTTTTGGGCTTCGGCCTTGGCACTTTTTGCGCTCTCAAGGGCCGCGGCAAGCTCAGACTCTCGCGTCTTCGAGTCAAGCTCAAACGCCTCGTGCTTCGTCACGAGAGCCTGGAACTCTTGCTGCACCTCACCCACCCGAGCTTCATGCCTTTCCCGCTCGGTGCGCTCCTTGGCCGCTTTATCTTCGGCCTCGGACAGCGCTTGCCTTAGGGTCGCCACTTTGGTCGTGGCCCTTGGCAAATTCATGATGATCCTGTCATTTTGCAATCGCATTCTTTTTATACATATCCGTAAACTAGGTATTACTTACCTTTGTTCTCCTCGAGCTACCTCTTGGCAAGGCCGAGCTCGTCCTTGGACACTTTAAGGTCCTGCTTCAGTGCGGTGACCTCCGCAGTCAGTGCGGTAGATGCCAGCAGCGAAGCCTGCATATGCATATTGACATACTTATATTAGACTCCTGCGATGTTGTTTGATCCTCTGTTTGGCTTTTCTTTGTGAACACCGAATAGAGCATCAGGGGCTACTGTCTATGCGGTAATATTTTTCCTATATTTTAAACACTTACCTAAAAGCCAGTTAGAAGGCTGGCACAGGCTTCAGTCAATCCGCTCTTGGCGAACTGAACCTTCTGGACCACCGCACTCATAATAGTGCGGTGCTCCTCATCGATGGAAGCGCTGCGAAGCGCTCCCAGCAGATTGTCCGGCGCCTCTGGATGGACAGAGGTCACCGGCACAGGCGTCTCGCCCCTCTTGGAAGGAGGCCTCCTGCCTGAGTCCGGAACCACTGGAGGTTCCGGTGCGGTGTTCGGCTGAGGGCCAAACTCGAAGCCCTTAGGGGCCTTGTCCCCTCTGCTCTCGAAGTCCGGAAGGTCGCCTTGAGGCGCCTCCGGGACTGTCTCCCCTCGACCCGGTGCCTCTTGAGACAATACCTCGGCGTTGTCTGCAGGGCAAGGGGAGGTGGCGGTCGGAAGTGGATCGCTATCCATATCCGACGAGCCCAGGGAGCCGTCCGACGATACATCGATACGGGCTCGAGGCGGCCTGCATAATCATATTCGACGTTAGGGAAAGAAGTGCGACAAAGGAATGCTATGAGTTACTCTGGTATCCGAATACTTACGACCTCCCCAGGGGCTTGGCCCTGGGCAAGCACTCGTCTTCGCCTTCGGTGGCGGCGGTGGAATAGTCCGGAAGGAGAGTCCTTCCCTTCTTGGACCCTTCGGCCCCCCCAGTTGGGGCGGCCTTCCTTTTCTTGTCTCCCCCGCCTGGAGGGGGAGCATCTTCTTCTTCCTCCTCGTCTTCGGGGGAGGAGTGTGCCGCAAAGTCATCGGACAGTGAGTCCGATGACGCCTGGCGTCGGGAACTCTTTCAGGTTCCCTTGGCCTTCTTGGTCTTCTCCGGCACCGTGTAAGGAGCCGGAGTCAGCATCTTCGCCAGGAGAGTGTCAGCTGGGCCTTCGGGCAAAGGAGCCGGACAGTCAATCTGTCCGGCCGTCTCCTGCCAGTCTTGTCAAAGGTACGGGAGCTTAGATCCCACATAGAGTCAAACTATGAAAAATGAGTATCCTGTAAGAGGTAAGACAGCTTACCGCGCTGGCTTGGCACTTCGCGCAGAATCCGCGGTCCTCGGTAGTGGGAGGGGGAACCTCGGCACTCTGAATAGCACCTTCCAGGATTCTTCGTGAGTTGTTTCGAAGAGCCTGTTCAGAGTTCGGTGCTGGGCTGGGTCAAACTCCCACAAGTTGAAAGCCCGTTGTTGGCACGGGAGGATCCGGCGGATGAGCATGACCTGGACTACGTTGACAAGTTTGAGCTTCTTGTTTACCATGTTTTGAATACATGTTTGGAGTCCGGTCAGCTCTCCTGAACTACCCCAGGACAGGCCCTTCTCTTGCCAGGAGGTGAGCCGCGTGGGGAAGCCAGATCAGAACTCGGGGCCGCTGCCCATTTAGGGTCACGCGGCTCGGTGATGTAGAACCACCCCGATTGCCACCCCTTTATGGTCTGCACAAAGGAGCCCTCGAGCCATGTGACGTTGAAGGTCTTCAGCCATAAGCCGAAGTGGGGCTTGATGCGGAGGAAGGCCTCGCAAATGACGATAAATGCCGAGATGTTGAGGATGAAGTTCGGGGCCAGATCGTGGAAATCCAGGCCGTAGTAGAACATGAGCCCCCGGACGAAGGGGTGGAGAGGGAATCCCAGTTCACGGAGGAAGTGGGTAAGGAACACTACCCTCTCATGGGACCTGGGGGTGGGGATGAGCTTCCCCTCATCTAGGAGCCGGTGCGCGATGTCTTCGGGTAGGTATCTGGCTCTCCTCAGCTTCTTGATGTGTCCCTCCGTGACGGAGGAGACCATCCACCTGCCTCCCGCTCCATACATGGTTGGAGAACGTCGAGGTGGGAAATGCGAACTTGGGCGCTGGAGCTCGAGTGTGCGAAAGTGGATGAGCGAAGGAGGAAGAAGGCGTGGATGAAAAGGTGAATCCTTATCCCTTTATATGGGCAGACGAAACTATGTGCCCC
Source organism: Triticum urartu (assembly GCF_003073215.2). Classification (NCBI taxonomy): domain Eukaryota; kingdom Viridiplantae; phylum Streptophyta; class Magnoliopsida; order Poales; family Poaceae; genus Triticum; species Triticum urartu. The sequence continues at coordinate 99,647,931 of NC_053025.1, read as the reverse complement.
CACTAGCCTGGTAAAACTCGCTTATCCCCCAAGCGCCGGAATCGATGGCGCGGTTGGGTTACCCATGCCCGTATTGATGAGAATCCCGTGATAAGGGGACACGATCTCTGCTTTGACAAGACGTGTCAAAAAACTGCCTCGCGTTATGTGCGGGGCTAGTTAAAGGAAACGGTTCGACTAATCACTGGGCCATGGCATAAGGTCATGCTGCCAAAACAAGTCAGCAAATTATATTTGCGGAAATATTATTCTCTCTGCGGTGGTATGTGGAACTTATTTTGTAGGGTCGGACACTATCCTTGTATTCAAATTCTTCCGTGGTGTATTCGGAGGAGGAACCCGCCTTGGAATGCCGAAGACAATACTGCGCGCCGGACTCATCGTCATTGAAAGCCTGGTTCAGGGGCTACTGAGGGAGTCCTGGATTAGGGGGTCTCCGGACAGCCGGACTATATCTTTCGGCCGGACTGTTAGACTATGAAGATACAAGATTGAAGACTTCATCTCGTGTCTGGATGGGACTCTACTTGGCGTGGAAGGCAAGCTAGGCAATACGGATATGTATATCCCCTCCTTTGTAACCGACCTTGTGTAACGCTAGCCCTTTCCGGTGTCTATATAAACCGGAGGGTTTTAGTCCGTAGGACAACAGAGAATCATACCATAGGCTAGCTTCTAGGGTTTAGCCTCTCTGATCTCGTGGTAGATCTACTCTTGTACTACCCATATCATCAATATTAATCAAGCAGGACGTAGGGTTTTACCTCCATCAAGAGGGCCCGAACCTGGGTAAAACTTCGTGTCCCCTGCCTCCTGTTACCATCCGCCTAGACGCACAGTTCGGGACCCCCTACCCGAGATCCGCCGGTTTTGACACCGACACCCCCCCACCCACAGATTCTCGCAGGTTTGGCGGGAACGCATTCCTCCTAAAATCAAAATTTTTCTCTGGCAATCTTTCAGAGGGCGTCTGCCCGCAGCTGACCAAATTCACAAGAGGAATGGCCCTGGGTCGGAATTTTGTGCTCTATGTGGTGCTCTGGAGGATACGAAACACATCTTTTTTCACCATGTCCTGGCCAAGTTGGTTTCGAGTTGTGTTAGATCATGGCTTCAGGTCTCATGGGATCCCTCGTCCTTCTCGGAGCTCCGGGCCCTGGCCCAGTCGCTGTCTGGTGTTACTAAAAGGGTCTTCTGGGTTGGACTAGGGGCGATTTGTTGGGCCCTATGGACGACTAGGAACAAGTTCACTATTGAGCATGTTTTTCCTGCTAAACCTGCTGACTGCTTATTTAAATCTTCTATCCTATTGCAGGAGTGGAGATCATTGACTAAGACGGCGGACCGTGCTGCCCTTGACATGCTGATTGCTAAAGTTCGGGCCTCGGCGTCTTCCCTTTCCAGACAGGATCATGCTGATTAGTTTTTCTACGTTGCTCCGACTAGTTGATGGCTAGATTGTTTCCTTCTCTCTGGCCTGCGTGCCATGTACTGGCTTGGGAGCCATGCACCTTAACTTCGGGTCTTTCCTATTTTGGGTCGTATGCTCATTTAAATTTCCGGTTGGATGGTTTGGTTATGTTTGTTGGATTCTACCTGGTGGCTTTATTTATAAAGTCGGGCCTATGCCTTTTCTCTAAAAAAATGGAGGGTCCTCTTGGCCCACTATAGGTTGAACCAAATGCCCTCATAGCCAATGTGGTTTGTCCTCTAGGTCCGTCTAGCCCACCCCCGCTGAGGGAGTCCTGGATTAGGGGGTGTCCGGATAGCCGGACTATACCTTCGGCCGGACTCCTGGACTATGAAGATACAAGATTGAAGACTTCGTCCCGTGTTCGGAAGGGACTTTCCTTGGCGTGGAAGGCAAGCTTGGCGATACGGATATGTAGATCTCCTACCATTGTAACCGACTCTGTGTAACCCTAGCCCTCTCCGGTGTCTATATAAACCGGAGGGTTTTAGTCTGTAGGACGAACAACAATCATACCATAGGCTAGCTTCTAGGGTTTGGCCTCCTTGATCTCGTGGTAGATCTACTCTTGTACTACCCATATCATCAATATTAATCAAGCAGGAGTAGGGTTTTACCTCCATCGAGAGGGCCCAAACCTGGGTAAAACATCGTGTCCCTTGTCTCCTGTTACCATCCGCCTAGACGCACAGTTCGGGACCCCCTACCCGAGATCCGCCGGTTTTGACACCGACATTGGTGCTTTCATTCAGAGCTCCTCTGTGTCATCACTTTTAGGCCCGATGGCTCCTCCGAACATCAACGACGATGCGATCCAGGGTGAGTCTTTTCTCCCCGGACAGATCTTCGTATTTGGCGGCTTTGCACTACGGGCCAATTCACTTGGCCATCTGGAGCAGATCGAAAGCTACGCCCCTGGCCATCAGGTCAGATTTGGAAGTTTGAGCTACACGGCCGACCTCCATGGAGACTTGATCTTCGACGGATTTGAGCCGCAGCCGAGCACGCCGCACTGTCATGATGGACATGATCTAGCTCTGCCGCCCAACAGTGCCCTGGAGGCCGCACCCGCATCAGCTCCGACCCTTAATTCAGAGCCAACTGCGCCAATCGAGGATGGGTGGTTGGACACCACCTCGGGGGCTACAATCGCTACGGCGATCGAGCCGAACACCAGCCCTATTCTCTGCGAAGCCCGTGACTCCAAGGAGCCGGACTCCTCTCCAGAGTCCGAGCCCTCCGCGCCCCTACCGATCGAACCCGATTGGGCGCCGATCATGGAGTTCACCGCCGCGGACATCTTTCAGCACTCGCCCTTCGGCGATATTCTGAATTCACTAAAGTCTCTCTCTTTATCAGGAGAGCCCTGGCCGGACTATGGTCAGCAAGGTTGGGATGCGGATGATGAAGAAATTCAAAGCCCACCCACCACCCACTTCGTAGCCACTGTCGATGATTTAACCGACATGCTCGACTTTGACTCCGAAGACATCGACGGTATGGACGCCGATGCAGGAGACGATCAAGAACCAGCGCCTATAGGGCACTGGAAAGCCACCTCGTCGTATGATATATACATGGTGGACACCCCAAAAGAAGGCAATGGCGATGGAACAGCGGAGGATGACCCCTCCAAGAAGCATCCTAAGCGCCGGCGTCAGCGGCACCGCTCTAAATCCCGCCAAAGCAAAAACGGTGATTCTGGCACGGGAGATAATAACACCCCGGACAGTGCCGAAGACAACCACCTCCAGCAAGATTCAGCACAGGAGGATGGAGAAGCCAACCCTCATGAGAGAGCAGCAGACAGAGAGGTCGAGGACGATAATTAGATGCCTCCCTCCGAAGACGAGGCAAGCCTCGACGACGACGAATTTGTCGTGCCGGAGGATCCCGTCGAACAAGAGCGTTTCAAACGCAGGCTTATGGCCACGGCGAGCAGCCTCAAGAAAAAATAGCAACAGCTTAGAGATGATCAAGATTTGCTAGCCGACAGATGGACTGAAGTCCTTGCGGCCGAAGAGTATGAACTCGAACGCCCCTCCAAGAGCTACCCAAAGCGCAGGTTGCTACCCTGATTAGAGGAGGAAGCACCTAAACCTACATCACCAGCACATGATGCGGCCGACCGGCCACCCCGTGGTCACGACAGAGAGGCCTCTCGGCCCTCCACTCAAGCCACACCCCGGCGCAGCTCAAAAAATACCAAGGCACGGGAAAATGCGCCAGACCTGCGAGATATATTGGAGGACAAGGCAAGGCAAACAAGATCGATCTATGGATTGCATGGGCGCCCTACGGCACGAGACTGTAATCGTCACTCCGGATACAGTAAATCCGGCCGGGCCGAACACAGTAGACAAAGCTCATTTGAGCTGCGTCATGATATAGCCCAATACAGAGGCGCCGCACACCCACTATGCTTCACAGATGAAGTAATAGATCATCAAATCCCCGAGGGTTTCAAACCCGTGAACATCGAATCATACGATGGCACAACAGATCCTGAGGTATGGATCAAGGACTATCTTCTTCATATCCACATGGCCCGCGGTGATGACCTACACGCCATCAAATACCTCCCACTCAAGCTTAAAGGACCAGCTCGGCATTGGCTTAACAGCTTGCCAGCAGAATCAATTGGTTGTTGGGAGGACCTGGAAACCACATTCCTCGACAATTTCCAGGGCACTTATGTGCGACCACCAGACGCCGATGACCTTAGCCACATAATTCAGCAGCCAGAGGAATCGGCCAGACAATTCTGGACACGGTTCCTAACCAAGAAAAATCAAATCGTCGACTGTCCGGACGCAGAGGCCCTAGCAGCCTTCAAGCATAACATCCGCGACGAGTGGCTTGCACGGCACCTAGGATAGGAAAAGCCGAAATCAATGGCAGCCCTCACCACACTTATGACCCGCTTTTGCACGGGAGAGGACAGTTGGCTAGCTCGCAGCAATAACATGACTAAGAGCCCTGGTAATTCGGATACCAAGGACAGAAGTGGTAGGTCGTGTCACAACAAGCAGAAGCGCCGCATTAACGGCGACAATACTGAGGATACGACAGTTAATGCCGGATTCAGAGGCTCTAAACCCGGTCAGAGGAAAAATAAATTCAAAAGAAATACTCCGGGCCCGTCCAGTTTGGACCGAATACTCGACCGCTCATGCCAGATACATGGCACCGCTGAAAAACCAGCCAATCACACCAACAGGGATTGTTGGGTGTTCAAGCAGGCAGGCAAGTTAAATGCCTAAAGCAGAGACAAGGGGCTGCATAGCGATGACGAGGAGGAGCCCCGGCCGCCGAACAACAGTGGACAGAAAGTTTTTCCCCCACAAGTGCGGACGGTGAACATGATATACGCAACCCATGTCCCCAAGAGGGAGCGAAAACGTGCGCTAAGGGACGTATACGCGATGGAGCCAGTCGCCCCAAAGTTCAACCCATGGTCTTCCTGCCCGATCACTTTTGATCGAAGGGACCACCCCACTAGCATCCGTCATGGCGGATTCGCCGCATTGCTTCTAGACCCAATTATTGACGGATTTCACCTCACTAGAGTCCTTATGGACGGCGGCAGTAGCCTGAACCTGCTTTACCAGGATACAATGCGGAAAATGGGCATCGATCCCTCGAGGATTAAACCCACTAAAACGACCTTTAAATGCATCATACCAGGTGTAGAGGCCAACTGTACAGGATCAGTTACACTTGAAGTGGTCTTCGGATCTCCGGATAATTTCCGAAGCGAGGAGTTAATCTTCGACATAGTCCCGTTCCGTAGTGGCTATCACGCACTGCTCGGGCGAACCACATTTGCCAAGTTCAATGTGGTGCCACACTACGCATACCTCAAGCTCAAGATGACAGGCCCTTGAGGAGTCATCACGATCAATGGAAACACCGAACGCTCTCTCCGAACGGAGGAGCATACGGCGGCTATCGCAGCGGAAGTACAAAGCAGCCTCGCAGGGCAATTCTCCAGTCTGGCCATTAAACGTCTGGACACCGTCAAGCGCGCCCGGAGTAACCTACAACAAGACCGCCTGGCACGTTCCGAGCAAGCGTAGCAATGCGACCCCAACCCCAGCCCTCGCGAACTTGCGAAACCAGTGTTGCACGTACATAACTATGCTCTAGAAATACCATGGGCACAGGGGGAGGGGCACCATCATGGCACGCCCGAAACGCGGATTAAAACGCACTAGGGGCTGCCGATTTCTTAATTTTCTCTTATTTTCAGGACTCCATTCTTCGGAAGGCTTGTCCGGCAGTAAAAATTGCCACACAAACGATACAACCAGGGAAGCAGAAAGCTACACCGCACTATGAAACTCTAAGGTGGTCTCTATAACGAGTAGTATACCTGTTTCACATACCATTCCGCAGCTCGCCCCTGGAAAGGACATGTTAAATAGTCCCATCTTTTGCTTATTGCACTATTTGTATTGTTCTGCTTTGATCGCAGCTTTTTTAAATAAACAATGCATAGCTTCCGTCTATTATTGCATTACTCTTTTTTACGAATATATGTTCATTAATGACATGTTGCACCCGTACACTTTGGTACAGCCAATACGCCAGGGGCTTAAGTACCCCACAATACGGTGTGAGAAGTCCGAACACTTTCAAAAGTGCGGCATCCCGAACTTATAGCATTATATGCATCGGCTCCGAATCATGTCTTGGGTCAATAGTTGGGTTTGCCCGGCTCCTATGTTTTGGTACCTTACGTTCCGTAATATCGGCTAAGGTAGCACTAGGAGAACTACTACGATTGTGCCCCAGTTGAGCTGGGCTAAGCACCTTAGTAGAGAAAGCTAAAACTCACCGTCATGATGAGGCGAGAGCTGGTCGCTGTTCGAGAGGTTTTCGAGTCCCTAAAGACTTATGCCGCTTAGAG